>NC_069137.1:38048583-38248583 GCF_026914265.1 Mya arenaria | reverse complement strand
ACAATATTTAATTAACCAAAAAAGTCAATAAAAAAACTCAAACACTGAACATTTCAAAAGTCTGTTTTATTATAGCCAAACAAGTTTGATATTTATTTAAACTTCATGTAGTGTGTATTGCTAAATTTTATCGTATTCATTGCATATTTTATTAAGTGTGTGTAATTTCGCCTTTTTTCTCTACTGGAATTCTTACAAATTGCACCAGTTTGCTTTTAATTCATAAAGAGTGGGGGGGGGGGGAAATAAAACACAAAAAAGTTTGTATAACCGGAAGCAGGATTCCATTCACCGACGTTTTTACCGCTGAACCACTGAGACATATGTGCGAGTTGTTATCTAAAACTGTAAACGCTATCAATGATTGTAACGGAAAGGGTCAACATTGAAGGAATGGTCGTCAACACACAAACGTTAATGTTAATGTTTAACAAGTCTAGGGAACATGCCCTCAACAAAGTTGTTTTAATGTTTACCCATTTCTAAATCAGGATATATGAATCGTTCAACCAGTATTTTGTTTTACAATCGGTGAATACTTACAAAACATAGAGAACATCGCAATGACATAGCCAGGTTTTGCATTAACACACGGTTAACCTAAATCGTTTTCATTCCCTTCTAGCTTCACCGAGAATTGGCAGAGCAAAGGTCCTTCCGATAAGCAGCGCCAGGTCCTCCACGGCCCCTCCGACACTCAGAACGGAAACGGCCACTTTTCTGGAGGTCACGCCTATGGACATATCACTTCCGACATATTCCGACCACAGACGCCAGATCCGCCAAGAAAGCAAATACAAGATGGCGCCGGCGACGGAGCTTCCGGTTGAGCCGCGCAACATTGAAATTGCAGTAGAAAAAGTGCTGTCGGACAATCTTCACGATAAATATTACGAGGCGTCGCAAAGCCGCCATCTTAGTCAGTTGCTTAGTGCGCGTGTACTAGAGGAAGTTCGAAGACAGGCCCCCGGGAACTATAAATTCGTGGCCGTCGTTTCCATAGGGAGCGTTCGTGAGAGACCGGGTGTACAACTCGGCTCCAGGTGTTTGTGGAATAAGGACACCGACCGTTTCATCACTGCTAAATATAGTAACAGATCTTTATTTGCAGTAGCGATGGTGTATGGATTGCATTATGACTAGTGTTTATTGCTTGTATGTATATTTTTTTAATATTTACGGACGTCATGAAATGTGTGCTATTTCGGGATCGATTTTTTCAGAGCTGTTTCATTTTGAAGAATATCAAGTTGTTTCCGATTGCTACTACGTTCGTGTCTTCCCTAAGGCTAAAACCAATTTTAATGGTTCTGTAGACTTGCCTGATTACAATATGGTATTCAAAAACATACAAATAGGACTTAAGTTAATGCACCAGTCAATTGTAACCACGGCCCCCAAGGTCCGGGGAATAGCGGGAACTTTGACCTTCGGTACAGCCAAGCCCGGGTAAAATCCCCGCCCTGCGGTGACGAACTGAAAGTAAAATCCCCGCCAAATACCCCTGCAACCCAGGAACCCTGGGTAAGGCCCATTCCCCGCTTTTTTAGCACGAGGGAAAACCCACCGCATTGACCTGGCACTGCGGGGCCGCATGGAAGGTAAAAACACGGCCGTTGCCCCGGCTATCCCCGATATACCTCCGGACCTGGGGCGAGGGGCGTGGTTACAATTTACATGTGCATAACTATAATACCAGTAAAATTCATTTATGTATGCGTCCTAGCTTCATTTATGAATTTATTATTAAACATTTAATGTGTTAAGTTTTACACTTTCGTACCCAGTATTTAATACTGAAATACATATGAACAAAATTGTACGCACTCAGTTGTATATATTTATAAAGAAATTAGAGTCGGACTCTTTTTTAAGAGATGGTTGGGGCACTGCACGCTAACTATTTATTTTGTTTGTCCTAATTAAATTAACATTAGCCCATAGCTCATGAAAATCAGACCCCCCATACACTCTTCACGACGTTACGTTGTATAACGTATTGCAATGTAGTAAAAGTCCCGAAATGATTATAATGAGATTGCATTAAGCCTCAACCTTATGTTTCTTTATTAAATATTCCGTTCCATGTATGCGCTTTCAAATGACAATTTTGCTCAGATGTATTAGGTGTTATTTTGTATGTACTTGTATGTTTATTAAACGTTTATCGTGTGTATAATTTTGCATGCGTCAATTGTTACTTGACCACGAACAGCTATCACTTGCGCCAGCCGGCAGTTTCACGTATTTCTTGTTATACGGTCGAAACCCATTGGCTCGATGTCGCTTGACTCGAATTCCTCGTTGGCTCGAACTCGATGTAAAGGACTGATTTTGTTTTACTTTGTTTAAGTTTCCCGATTGGCTCGATATCCACGAGGCTCGAAGTATTTTGGCCGTATTCTGGGATATCGAGTAAAACGGGTTTCGACTGTATTTACTGCTTCATAAAATATGAAAATACAATAATTATTGAATTAAAAACACATAATAAATAAGCATCCATGTATACATTGAACTAAACCATCATCCATTCGCGATTGGGGTTTTCGTCATAATTATATGAAATTATAAATGTATTTAAAACAACAAAAACACACATTTTTGGCGAATATGTATCTGAAGTGATTTAAGAAAACCTTTTCTCATTTTTTTTCATAATTTAATTATAGCACAACGCAAAATGTGCAAACGGAAATGACGTCATTGATGGGAGTGACGTCATCCTGATGGTTGAGTGCAGGAATCATTGCAGAAGTCTGCAGTACAACACCGGAAGCAATGGCCGCTCTGAACATAGGCGTGGCTTGTTGCGTTACATGTCTGAAATAAAAGGGCAATATTTATAATTAGCAGAACAGAACAGAACAGAGCAGAACAGAACATACATTTAAGGTGATACTCGTATTTCAAATCAATACATACACATGTAAAACAAACATTGATTTTGAGTGATAAACCTTTCTGCACATTTCTTCTAAATTAATTATTCTTTATCAAAACAATTGTTTTTGATATCATTCACCCTTTCCGATAATTTAAGTGTATTAATTGTGGTACATCTTATTTTGGAGTAAGACTTGTACATCGTGTAAAATTGAAAGGTATAAAATAATTACTTTGCAATCGAACTAAACTTTTATCGTTGAACAGCTAAAATTGTATGGCTTATTTAAAGAGCTTCATTAACACATAAAGAAACTTTGAATGTTACATTCTTGTCATACAATTTAAATGACTGGACACATTTGTATGCGGAAATATGTGTATAATAACAACTGTTTACGTATTCTTTACATTTCTAACTAATTAACGAATAATCAGGCTTTTAGCAATCAATGGAAATTATAATGGAATACAGCTCTAAGTAATGCTATGCCATATAATTTATCCTATTGAACTTCTCTTGTCCGATCAAATAGCACGTTACTAATAGTTATTTTAAATTAAGTGGATGTCACTGTGGTACACGTATTTGACGAATTAAAATTTTCGCCAACGAATAATATTGCCAACAATTAACTAACGGTCTGATAAATTAGCATACCAGATCTCTCATACATTTCGACAGGTACTGGGTTGAATGGAGAATCTGTTGAATTGCACACACCTTGTAAAGAAGAAAAAAATGCAATGATGGTAAACGAATGTATCAGTTGTAGGAATCTGCATATGGGCAACACAAATCTTTGATTGGTGATCGTGATAAAGCTGCTCTTATAAAACTATAGTCGAACCCCGTTGGCTCGAACTAGCTTGGCTCGATTTACTCGTAGTCTCGAACTAGCTTGGCTCGATTTACTCGTTGGTTCGAACAAGCTTGGCTCGATTTACTCGTTGGCTCGAACTAGCTTGGCTCGATTTACCCGTTGGCTCGAACTACCTTGGCTCGATTTTCTCGTTGGCTTGAACTAGCTTGGCTCGATTTACTCATTGGCTCGAACTAGCTTGGTTCGATTTACTCGTTGGCTGGAACTAGCTTGGCTCGATTTTCTCGTTGGCTTGAACTAGCTTGGTTTGATTTTCTCGTTGGCTTGAACTAGCTTGGCTCGATTTTCTCGTTGGATCGAACTAGCTTGGCTCGATTTTCTCGTTGGCTTGAACTAGCTTGATTCGATTTACTCATTGGCTCGAACTAGCTTGGCTCGATTTACTCATTGGCTCGATTTAGCTTGGCTCGATTTACTCATTGGCTCGAACTAGCTTGGCTCGATTTACAAGTTGGCTCGAATTAGTTTTGCTCGCTTTACTCGTTGGCTCGAACTAGCTTTTCGTCGGCTCGAACTAGCTTGGTTCGATTTACTCATTGGCTCGAACTAGCTTGGTTCGATTAACTCGTTGTCTCGAGCTAGCTTGGCTCAATTAACTCGTTGGCTCGAGCTAGCTTGGCTCAATATACTCGTTGGCTCGAACTAGCTTGGCTCGATTTACTCCTTGGCTCGATTTACTCGTTGGCTCGAAATAGCTTTTCGTCGGCTCGAACTAGCTTGGTTCGATTTACTCGTTGGCTCGAAATAGCTTTTCGTCGGCTCGAACTAGCTTGGCTCGATTTACAAGTTGGCTCGAATTAGTTTTGCTCGATTTACTCGTTGGCTCGAACTAGCTTTTCGTCGGCTTGAACTAGCTTGGTTCGATTTACTCATTGGCTCGAACTAGCTTGATTCGATTAACTCGTTGGCTCGAGCTAGCTTGGCTCAATATACTCGTTGGCTCGAACTAGCTTGGCTCGATTTACTCCTTGGCTCGATTTACTCGTTGGCTCGAAATAGCTTGGCTCTATTTACTCGTTGGCTCGAACTGGTTGTGAAGGACCAATTTCTTTCTAATTGTGGTAAACATTACCGCTTGGCTCGAAATTCCCGAGGCTTCAGGTATTTACGCCTGTCCCAGTGAGTTCGAGCCAACGGGATTCGACTGTATATCGTTTATAAAATGTGTGGTACAATACATGTACACGATAATAAAACACAAATTATACAAAATTACATGGTTTTCTATATTATGTAATTTAAGCTAATACTTAATCTACAAACTCTCATGACCTACTTTAAATCTTGCCAAGATTATTGTCAAACATGTTAAAACATTGCCGGTTTACTTTTTTGATTAAAAAATTCTTGATGACAGACAGTTAAACCACAAAGTTGTATATTTAAGTAATGGTAGAATGTAACCTCAAATTATAACCCATACCTGACCCCTTTCGCACTCTGTTACCGTCCTACAATCCGCAGGGTCATCAAGCGTGGGACAGTTGAAACAGAACGGACCACGGGGCTGTGGAGCGGCTAACAAAATGAATGACAATCAGTAAATACGCAATGAAACATATAGTGTAATGTAACCTTCCCGTTCACATTTATTTCAAAATTGGATCACCCCAGTCATTTGCCTTCGAAAGCAACCACAAATGTAAATGGAGGTATTACAATATCTGAACATTTTACATGTAACCACGCTGCAAATGGATGGTGAAGCAATTTCAATGTAGCCAGATGACATTAATCTGAGAAATCTTAATAATTTATATAATCAATAATAAATACACTTTACTGGGAATCAATTCGAACTTTAAGATTATTGTCAATCATTTACCAGAGTATCCGCAGCTCAGGCCCGAATGCCAATCTCCTTTATAGCATACTTTAACCTGTTACACAAAAGGTATTTCTGACATTAAGAGCCAGCCAGCGTTCTAAATCACAACACACCAACAGAATTCACCATCACAGCTTTCTTCGCATACGACAATATCCATCGTCTGGCGCCTTTGAGTACTGACGTCACACTTAATGAATGAGTGTCAAATTTACATGACTCTCACTTACCGGCGATTCCGCACCCCTGCATGTTGCAGAATTCACCATCACAACATTCTTCACATACGACGATATCTGTCGTCTGACGTTTTTCAGGTAGACTGACGTCACGCTTGCCAAAGGAGGCGCAGCGCTAAATTATAAAAATAGTTGTCTGAAAACGATCTAATGCAGTTTTTTCTGTTCTAATATTTTGGATTATCAATATTTTCTGACATTGTTAAACTGCAGTAATTATTAGTATTATTATGCTAAGAATAAATAAATATTTAAGGTTAAATATCACTAAATGGCTACAGGTTATATGACACCATAAGCAGTTGGTAGGAGTGACTCCTTTGATAAAACTAAAGAAAAAATAAATATTTTAGGTAAAATATCACTAAATGTTTACAGGTTATGTGACACCATAAGGAGGAGTTCATTTCTTTTCAAAGTACTGGGAAGACAAGTACTTACTGTTTTGGACTCGCAGCCACTGCTGTAGAGAACTAAACCTCCGGAGGATATATACTCCCTTGTTACACATTTCTGAAAGATGAATTATACTTGTATATCATGGTTTCGATTGTTTATTGATATATAACTGTGGATTTTATCCTTATAAACCCCTGTTTGAAACGGGTTGTTTATTGAAATATGATTTCAATTTTAAACTTAATTTAGCACGTTTAACTCATAGTCGGTTCATAACGACGGTGTCTGGTTAACTTATAGTCGGTTCATAACGACGGTGTCTGGTTAACTCATAGTCGGCTCATAACGACGGTGTCTGGTTAACTCATAGTCGGTTCATAACGACGGTGTCTGTTTAACTAGTAGTCGGTTCATAACGACGGTGTCTGTTTAACTCATAGTCGGTTCATAACGACGGTGTCTGTTTAACTCATAGTCGGTTCATAACGACGGGGTCTGTTTGACTCATAGTCGGTTCATAACGACGGGGTCTGTTTGACTCATAGTCGGTTCATAACGACGGTGTCTGTTTAACTCATAGTCGGTTCATAACGACGGTGTCTGTTTAACCCATAGTCGGTTCATAACGACGGTGTCTGTTTAACTCATAGTCGGTTCATAACGACGGCGTCTGTTTAACTCATAGTCGGTTCATAACGACGGGGTCTGTTTAACCCATAGTCGGTTCATAACGACGGGGTCTGTTTAACTCATAGTCGGTTCATAACGACGGGGTCTGTTTAACTCATAGTTGGTTCATAACGACGGGGTCTGTTTAACCCATAGTCGGTTCATAACGACGGTGTCTGTTTAATTCATAGTCGGTTCATAACGACGGTGTCTGTTTGACCCATAGTCGGTACATATTTTGACATTGTGTGCTTATCTCACAGTCCGTACGTATTTTCGGTGTATGCTGACCTAAGGATCAGCCCGTATCAGCGTTGTCTCTTTACCTTATTCTGCATATAACGACCAGTGTGTGTATACCACGTGATAAACTAGGTCATATATGTTACGTCGGAAGGCAACATTTTGCTTAAAATGAAGACCTAAATCAAAGATAACTTTTCTTTTAATGCACCATTTTAAATGAAACAAAGGGCAGTCTGTGCCGCTTAAAAAGCCCCACCTGCGTTTTATTACCGGAGTTTAAAAAGGTGATTAGTTTCATCAAACACTCCGACAAATCTGTTCATAAAATAATGTTTTGGCACTGCTCCACCAGACGGCCGTTTTGTGAAAGGTTTTGTCGAAGTGTTTTTCGAAACAAAACTCTTAATCAAACACTGGTAAAATACCGAAGGCGGGACTCCGTATGCGGCGTAGACTGCGCTATGTTTCATTTAAAATGGTGAAAAAATTGGTGAAGTTATCTTTGTTAAAAGTCTTCATTCGAAGCAAAATATTGCCTTCCGACGTAGCATTTATGACGCAATTTTTCACGTGGTGTACACACACTGTCGACGCTGTGTGTTTATCTCACATTCGCGCTTTTTGACGTTTTGTGTTTACCTCATAGTCAGCACATATTGTCACCAGTTTACAGTCTGCTGGGTGGGGCACGTCAGCACATTCAAAACATCGCTTGCTTCCCGCTGAATATAAAGCGAAACAAAAATCAGGAATAAATACTGAATCGTTTCGAAAGCATTGTTCAAATCAACCGCAATGTGTGCAAACTGGAACTAAAAAATACTGCTAGGTAGACATATTATGCGAATTAATCAAACATTATGAATTATTATGCAATTACAATCATGTGAATGACGTTAAAAATTGGGTGCTGGCTGGCGGCACTCAGAGCATTATATGTACACCTTTATCAAATAATTTCCATTCCTTATATAAACTGCTTTTCAGCAATTGCGAATATTTTCCGATGAACGCAAGGTCTTCGGATACATTCGTAGCTCCTTGGCCATTTTTATCGATGTATGCCGGTAAACCGGTAGAAGTAGTTCGTAAAATTTTGAATTATATCATAAATTAAATGTAGTGTTTAAGCTTGTATTTGTTGATCTTAGTTTAAATTGATTGCCAGTGAAGTATATTATTGCAAACATAATTAGGATTCCCAAGAGTAAAGTCAATAAGTTTAACTGCTAAATGAAATTACTACGCGATCTACATGCAGCGGACTTAGAAAGACCCGATTTCCGACTACATGTTAGAAAGTGTTATTGTATAATATGTTAAATAAATTTATGTCATTAGAGTTTCAAGTTAACATTTAAAAGTGGTTTGAAGTGATTGGTTTATTTTTACACTATTATATTGATGTAATATGATTAACTGTTTTTGGTTACGGTCGTGTCGTTCTTTTTACACTATTACTGTAAGGTTTTTTCTTAAATGAAATGATTTTTTTTAACAATGTTTGAAAAAAGTACTGAACTTTTATATAAGTAACGAATTGCGGGATTGATGTCATTATCAGGAACATGGACGCATTTGAACTGGTTAAAGTACGTGTGGAGTCCAAATGACTCCACAGACTTCAACCAGCCCAACTGTGCTCAAACCCCAATATTAATATTAATCCCACAATTCATTCCTTAAAGAGGCACTCTTATTCCACTATTAGATTTACCACAATTAAAACAGTTGTTTTAATATACCAATAGGAATAAATAAATGTTAGAAAACAATTGTTCTTATGAAGGATACCGAGTTCAATTTGAAAGAAATGTGCAGAAAACACGTTATTTCTACATTATGAGACTTTAATAGATCACAATAGATCTTTTAGCACTCACCAATCATTTAATATTTTGGCGTTTTCAGCTATTAACTATACGATTACAATCTTGTTTATAGAAATTAATAGTTTCCATAAATGCACTATTTAATAAGAAGTAAGAGGTTTAGCACTCAAAAATTATGTTTGTTATACATGTGTATGTATTGATTTTGAATACGAGTGTCACTCTAAATGAACATCCACATTAGAATTTCGCAGGCTTGTGAGCAGCAACAAATCATTAACCTCCTAATAATACTAAACAATATTATTCTCTTTAGAATACAACCTTTATTTCCAGTGAATTAAATTGCAGATAGGCAATCATTATGTACTGCGCTTAATCATTAAGAATTTAAAATTTGGCATGTGTTTAAAGGTCCGCCTACTGCCACTCATCCGATTTACAATCCCTGCGTCAGATTTTGCGTTGACAATATGTCAGCCAATGATGTTGTATTCCAAGACAGTTAAATGACCTGAATTAAACCTTAATGATTCAGAAGGGCTTGTTCGCTACGCTCACTCCGCCCATTCTTCATCATTAAGGTTTTAGTTCATGACATCTAACCTAATACATGCTAAACAGAAACCAACCACCAACTTGTAAATAATGCTAAACACTAATATTCACCCTACAAGAACTCATTAACTGTGTAAATTCCGTAATATGTTTACCTGAGGGTTGCACTAACACTAGCAGCATCCACCATAGAGCGCCCAGTTGCATGGTTGTAGCCATTGTTGCCTGAAAAACGTCAAATGTAAATATTTCAATAACAGTCTCTAAAAGTTCATTCGTAAAATTGTCTTGATAAGTTAAAGGGACACAATAAACTTTACACTTTATAGATTTAAAACGCATATACTAGTATTTACATTCGTCAAGTACTTTGAATAGAAACCGAAAAAAAACATGATTTGTGTACAGTTATTAACATATCAGCCTTTATAAATGGCGTTTTCAATTAATAGCGATGTGGTCACAGACTTCCATAGCGCCAAAATGTCTGAGCAAAAGTTTCAAAATTTCAGTGTTAACATATAAAAGGCCCCTTTAAAAATTTACACCGCATGAACTGTTCACTATCACAGTACTGGTTGACCGATCGCTAAGGCCTGAAAACAAACACATTTGGTTCCGGTTACCCGACCCTACCTACGAAATAGACACCGACCCTGCCGTTTTAGAAGTCAGGTGTTAAAAAAATAAACAAAATATAAACTAAGATTTTTTTGATTTTTTTTTTAAATTCTTTAAGTGTGTATTTAAATATGCAATTTAAAACCTTTAAAATATTATACAGAAAACTACTACATGTATAACACCGTTCTCCAATGATGACAAAATCGTTCATACATAAAGCCTTATATGTTTTAATTTTATTTCTTTTTTAAATAAGCCTACCTACCCTATCTGTTTTTGAAATGGATGTCACCTTAACCAATGCCATATTTGTGGTAGCCTTCGTGTTACCGATTAGTGCTCATTCAATGAAATATATTTTGATCTTACACCGATACAAACAAGTGTACTCTGTTACAAATTAAGAGAGCTTTCTTTTCAGTTTACTTCATCCAGCATACAAAAGAGTGTTAAAAAGATATCCATAAATATATAGATTGTCTTCCGGGGGGGGGGCGTTAAATGGGGGTCTCGTGTGACAGTGTTATACACTGGTGCACGTTAAAGAACCAGAGTAGCTCTAACCAGGGTTACATTCTGTCTGTGCACTATGCTCGAAGAACTTAAAATGATTAACAATCTTAACGGAGCACTCGACGAATGGGCTTGACCCGAGTGCGAGTTTAAATAACCTTACACACCACCACCAAAGATTTCCATGGCAGCTTATAGTTTTTTTTGCGATAGTAGCCTGAGTTGTTAAAATAAACACGAGCGCAACGTATTAGGTGTACGATTTCACGGGGGTTGTAGTTGAAGTAAATGTTTTGTGCAATGCTGTCGATGACAGTGTACGAACAGTAAAACTGTGATCGCTCAAGGATTACAGGGCCCGAACTTAACCTCGAGTGATCTGGTGTTTCGAACGACCCAAGTTTCCTTTTTAATCTGTCATGAAATGTCGTAAAATGTTGTTGTTTTTTCTGTAATAGCGTCGCAATTTATACGCACAGTAGTAATTGCATGGCTAAGCTCCGCCTACTTTTTACCGTTCCAATATAGGATTAAATGTATTGACGGAAACAAAGAAACACTCTCTAATATGATACAATAATCAGGTGGTCAGAATAAATAATTTATAGGGAATATTATTCTAGTCGATTGGACTGTGGGGTCGTAAACACCATATCGCACACTGGCCACCTGCGAAGCATCTTTATACAAGCATCACTTACAGGTTAAACGACCTACCTAGTATTTATTTCGTTTCAACACTTTCTTTGTAAAGTTTGTTTTTATTTCAACCGACAAGCGTTCTATTTGTTTTGCACAGCATTGCCGTAGTTTAATTGCACATGCGTAATCTGCTATTATATGATATGGATTTAGAAAACAATGTGTTATATACGACATTTTTGTATTGCATATTATAATCATGCTATATTTTCGACGGACATTGAACATATATGTATAAATATAAATATCTTACCTGACCTGAAAGTCCGAATTTAAGGAGTGAGCAGACAGACTGATAAGGTGGTCCATATTTAGAACTACAAGCATGATTATACAATATAAGTATTATAGACTGGTGCTCAGATGTGAAAAAGGTTATGTAAATATTTAAATTCTATGTCAGACACGTTCACAAGCGGATCTATGGGTTCCGTCGCGATCCCCACCTTAAGTTTTCTTTTAATTTCAATATAAAAATAAGTAATTAAATACGCCCAAAATATACCATTTCGAACTAGAAATTGTTAAAAGTTTCGGTTCTTAGACAGAGCGAATTTCAAAAGGTTACGACCCTTAAGTTACGCCTTTTTTAACGTGGAATCCTGAATCCGCAACTGACATTTACAATAATCAAAATACCAAGTGACTGCTGATTTTAAGTGTATAATTTGATAAGGAAGCTAAGGAACTCAAACGATAAAAAGCTGTCGTCTGATGTTTTAAGAACATCTGATACCGATGCTGAATTTTGATGACAGATTACACCATTTAAAAATTGATCGCATATTTTTCTTATGTGTTTGCTTTGTGAACGCAGTAGGGCACGCGAGCAATTTCCATGACGTCATAACTCCTTGCGAGTTATACAATATGACCTTTAGGTTTTATCTTACCAAAGGACGTGGCGAATGTAAATATGGCATCATACATCGCAATATTCTCTTGTCTGTATTCCACCCGTATCCCACTCTGATTAAGTCAAGCTATATCGAGTATTATTGCGTTAGGTTAAAATGAAACCAAACAACAAAATAGTAAGTCATTAAAGTTCAATTCCTTCTGTTGTAACGTACCTTCTGATTTTAACCCTTAGTGAATACAACAAAGGGGAATACCGTATTCAACTGGAACTTTACAGTTTACTATTTTACAAGTTTTTGCATGTCTTAAAGCTGCACTCTCACAGATTTACTTTTTTGTCTTGGAAAGAGCAAATTTTTGCGTAAATATCTTTAAACCGATGATATAAGATTGCTGACAAAAAATCAGATCGTAGATTTTCATATTTCCGTTCGAAAATTAATGTTTTATGGCATAAACCGTTACTAACGGTTTAAGAAAAATGCATAAAACATCATTTTTTTTAACTTAAATACAAATATCTGCGATCTTTTTTTTGGTCAGCAGTCTTATTTTACTGGTTTCCATGAATTTTTGCAAAAATTGCTCGTTCCAAGACAAAAAAAAAAAAAAAAAAAGTTGTCTAAACGTTCAATCTGTGAGAGAGCAGCTTTAAAATCCGAATCCTCAAAAACCCAATCACGACATTGACTAATGCAGCCTCCCGGATGAAAAAAAACGCTATACGAATAGCCCTCCTGTATGCTTTGAAAGGATTTAATTCTCAGATCGAGAATGGTCAAAACGTGATAAAATACATTCGATATTTTTGGGCATAAATATGTTTCGACCAAAAAAAAGCGAAAAGCGTATTTTTTGTTCTAGTTTTAAAGTCAACATGCTATGATGTAAAACTATCTTTGTTAAACACATTTTATTTTTTCATCAACTGATACCAAAATAGGTGGCATTGCATGAAATAAAATCGTGTGGCTAAAATACATTTATTCATGGCTTTTTGGAAGTATAGTTTTTTTCTTGGAGGGCGTTGATTCGTAAAGTTACAATTACAAATAATATATTGTACTAGGGATCCGATTGAAGCAATAACATAAGAGTAACACTGTCATTTTATAATTGTAAAGATTGTTTTATGTTGTAAATTTGGGCCGGAGATGAGTTGGGTTGGGTTTGAATGATCAGGACCAGTAACCTTTGAAGTGATATGTAGCTCTCAAGAATGGCACATTTCATTGGTAGTACTGAATTTAGGATGGGGACGCAACTTTTGGAGTGCATCCCTTTCTCTGGGAACCCCAAAGGTACTCCCCCTAGAACTTTTGGCTATTTTAAGTCTAATATGCTGTATTTTTGGTGTAATATATGCATATTCTTTTTTTGTTGCTAAGAAGCTAAGAAAGGTTCTGGCGTTTTGTCCGTTTACCGATAGCCATAGCTTGGAGTTTATCAATATTGGCTTTCATCTGATTATCGGAGAACCACTAGATTAAGGACTTGCTGTCGTCTTTAAGAGCTTTTTTACTACATTGAACTAATTATGGCAGCTTGATATGGTATTGTCAAAGCATATTTATAAAGGTCGGTATGGTAAACAAAGTAAACTATGTAACTAATACAGATTTAAAAAGGAATATGTCCGAGTATAGACCCTTGTGGAACACCTTTAGTGATTGCTTTAAAAGTTCTTATTTTATCACCAAGTTTCACATTTTGCATCCTGTTGGTTAAGTAATTGATGACAAGATCAAGAGCATGACCTGGGACGCCATATGTGGTAAGTTTCATTAAAACGTGGTAGTGCGGATGGAAATCAAAAGCCTAAGATAGGTCCATTAGTATAGTCGCCACATAATTGACATCATATAGCGCCTTTTCCCACTCTTCTGTAATCTTAAAAAGTGTGCTGTGACACCCATAACTGGGTCTGAAAGCAGAAACGAAAGGGTGAGAATGGTTATTAAATATCCATTTATTGGAAATTAATTGTCCTTTCAGAAATTTTAAACATAATCGGCGTTATGCTGTCAGGTCTATAATTCCACTTGTCAAGAGTACTGCTTTTCTTGAACATCTGGGTAAATTGTCCGTGAAAATTGAGGCGTGTAGTGAACAGTTGTCCAAGTTTGTAAGTGGATCGAAAATGGCTTGGAATACTTAAGTAATTTAGCAGATATGCCATCTTAACCAGTTGCCTCCTTTACTGACGATTATCAGTTAGTTTACTGATGAAATAGTTGCTTATAGGTTTAAATGCATACAACAATTTGGATCATGCCGTTTCTGTGGCTACCGCAAAACACGGCCCTGCTGAAAGTGTCATACATTACGGCAAACGTTTAACGACAACTCTCGGATCGGCGTCATCATTTTGCATAGCCCTGAGTTCACTAAACGCTTACAATCGCCTATGATAGCTTACGTTTGCGATTTGGTTTCCCCGCTCTCAGTGAATGCGCTACGATGCCACAGCAATTATACAAATCAAAACAGTTTGCTTACGTGAGCGACTGTTGACCTGGACGCTGGTTTAACTTATTTTGCTAATTTGAGCAAACATTGACTGTATTATCATGTACGTAAAGCTAGTGGCCAAGCGGTGTGAAATTAGCGGCCTAGTGGTGTGGAGCTAGCAGGCTAGCGACGTGAAGTTAGCGGCCATGCGGTATTAAATAAGAGGCCTAGCAGCGTAACGTTAGCGGCCTAGCTTCGTGAGGTTAGTAGCGAAGCGGCGTGAAGTTAGTGGCGAGTGACGTTAGCGACCTTGCAGTTTAGCAGCGTAAAGTTAGCGACCAAGCGGCGTGAAGAAAGCGGTCTAGCAGCGTGATGTTCGCTGCAAAGCGGTGTTAAGTCTGCGTAAAGTTAGCAAGGTTTTCATGCGTCGGAGAAATATTAATAATTTTTAGAACCCCCCTCCCCATTTTGCAAACTAGGTTCTTGGTTTCAATCGAAAAAATAGTACAAATTGTTATTTGAAAGCACTTAATAAACAATGCAAATTTTATTCTTTCATTTCAAGCATATATATTTTTTTGTATTTTTTTTTCGATATTATTTTTAATCTCGATAAATCTATTGCATTTTTATTTTAAGTTAGAATATATTTTTAAAAAACATGTATAACATCTAATACTGTATTTAAACTCACAACAGGTATACGCTAAACCATTGTAAGACGTACAGATAAAAATGGAAACTTTATCTATCTTTAGATACTGACCTCGGATTGTCATGATTTATAGCCTGATAGTGCCAACAGTGATGAAACTAATTCGTCTATCAAATGTAAGTACATTCATTCATATTTTGAGCTGATAATACAGTTATATTGATAGTAATTTGCAAAATTTAACATGTTGAAATTTAAAGAAGTATTAACTAAATGTGTGGTTCCATGTGAAATGAATTGAAATATATAAAATGAATTTATTATAATGTACATGGCAGAACCAAATTGAGTCAGACAATATGCAGCTGATGTGTCTTATTAGGTCAAATTGATATACGCTTACATAACAGAACAGACTTGGGCTTTGTATTGTACTTTTGCATTATACCGAACAGACTGGCTTTTAAGTTGTACATTTGCATAATACTGAACAGAATAGGGGTGGCTGTTGGTCGTTGGCACAATACTAAACAGTCTAGGGGTGGCTGCTGTTCGTTGACATAATACCTAACAGACTAGGGGTTGCTGCTGTTTGTTGACATTATGCTGAACAGACTGGGGCTTTTTATTGTACTTTTGCATTATACTGAACAGACTGGTTTTTATGTTGTACATTGGCATAATACTGAACAGAATAGGGATGGCTGTTGGTCGTTGGCACAATACTAAACAGTCTAGAGGTGGCTGCTGTTCGTTAACATAATACCTAACAGACTAGGGGTTGCTGCTGTTTGTTGACATTATGCTGAACAGACTGGGGCTTGTTTTTATTCGTTGGCATAATACTAAACAGACAACGGGTGGCTGCTGTTCGTTGACATAATACTAAACAGACTAGGGGTTACTGCTGTTTGTTGATATTATACTGAACAGCCTGATACTTCTTGTTGTACGTTGGCATAATACTGAACAGCCTGACGCTTCTTGTTGTATGTTGGCATAATACTGAACAGCCTGAGGCTTCTTGTTGTAAGTTGGCATAATACGAACAGCCTGAGGCTTCTTGTTGTACGTTAGCTTTATACTGAACAGCCTGAGACTTCTTGTTGTACGTTGGCATAATACTGAACAGCGTGAGGCTTCTTGTTATAAGTTGGCATAACATTGAACAGCCTGAGGCTTCTTGTTGTAAGTTGGCATAATACGAACAGCCTGAGGCTTCTTGTTGTACGATGGCTTTATACTGAACAGCCTGAGGCTTCTTGTTGTACGTTGGCTTTATACTGGACAGCCTGAGGCTTCTTGTTATAAGTTGGCATAATACTGAACAGCCTGAGGCTTCTTGTTGTACGTTGGCATAATACTGAACAGCGTGAGGCTTTTTGTTATAAGTTGGCATAATACTGAACAGCCTGGGGCTTCTAGTTGTAAGTTGGCATAATACGAACAGCCTGAGGCTTCTTGTACGTTGGCTTTATACTGAACAGCCTGAGGCTTCTTGTTGTACGTTGGCTTTATACTGAACAGTCTGAGGCTTCTTGTTGTACGTTGGCTTTATACTGAACAGCCTGAGGCTTCTTCTTGTACGTTGGCATAATACTGAATAGCATGAAGCTTCTTGTTATAAGTTGGCATAATAGTGAACAGCCTGAGGCTTCTTGTTGTACGTTGGCTTTATACTGAACAGTCTGAGGCTTCTTGTTGTACGTTGGCATAATACTGAAAAGCCTGAGGCTTCTTGTTGTACGTTGGCTTTATACTGAACTGCCTGAGGCTTCTTGTTGTACGTTGGCTTTATACTGAACTGCCTGAGGCTTCTTGTTGTACGTTGGCATAATACAGAAAGGCTGAGGCTTCTTGTTGTACGTTGGTTTTATACTGAACAGCCTGAGGCTTCTTGTTGTACGTTGGATTTATACTGAACAGCCTGAGGCTTCTTCTTGTACGTTGGCTTTATACTGAACAGCCTGGGGCTTCTTGTTGTACGTTGGCATAATACTGAACAGCATGAGGCTTCTTGTTATAATTTGGCATAATACTGAACAGCCTGAGGCTTCTTGTTGTACGTTGGCATAATGCTGAACAGCCTGAGGCTTCTTGTTGTACGTTGGCATAATACTGAAAAGCACGAGGCTTCTTGTTGTACGTTGGCTTTATACTGAACTGCCTGAGGCTTCTTGTTGTACGTTGGCTTTATACTGAACTGCCTGAGGCTTCTTGTTGTACGTTGGCATAATACTGAAAAGCCTGAGGCTTCTTGTTGTACGATGGCTTTATACTGAACAGCCTGGGGCTTCTTGTTGTACGTTGGCTTTATACCGAACAGCCTGAGGCTTCTTGTTGTACGTTGGCTTTATACTGAACAGCCTGAGGCTTCTTGTTGTACGTTGGCTTTATCCTGAACAGCCTGAGGCTTCTTGTTGTACCTTGGCATAATACTGAACAGCCTGAGGCTTCTTGTTATAAGTTGGCATAATAATGAACAGCTTGAGGCTTCTTGTTGTACGTTGGCTTTATACTGAACAGCCTGAGTCTTCTTGTTGTACGTTGGCATAATACTGAACAGCCTGAGGCTTCTTGTTATAAGTTGTCATAACACTGAAAAGCCTGAGGCTTCTTGTTGTAAGTTGGCATAATACTTAACAGCCTGAGGCTTCTTGTTGTACGTTGGCTTTATACTGAACAGCCTGAGGCTTCTTGTTGTACGTTGGCTTTATACTGAACAGCCTGAGGCTTCTTGTTGTACGTTGGCATAATACCGAACAGCCTGAGGCTTCATGTTATAAGTTGGCATAATACTGAACAGCCTGAGGCTTCTTGTTGTACGTTGGCTTTATACTGAACAGTCTGAGGCTTCTTGTTGTACGGTGGCATAATACTGAAAAGCCTGAGGCTTCTTGTTGTACGTTGGCTTTATACTGAACTGCCTGAGGCTTCTTGTTGTACGTTGGCTTTATACTGAACTGCCTGAGGCTTCTTGTTGTACGTTGGCATAATACAGAAAGGCTGAGGCTTCTTGTTGTAAGTTGGCTTTATACTGAACAGCCTGAGGCTTCTTGTTGTACGTTGGTTTTATACTGAACAGCCTGAGGCTTCTTGTTGTACGTTGGATTTATACTGAACAGCCTGAGGCTTCTTCTTGTACTTTGGCTTTATACTGAACAGCCTGAGGCTTCTTGTTATAAGTTGGCATAATACTGAACAGCCTGAGGCTTCTTGTCGTACGTTGGCATAATACTGAACAGCCTGAGGCTTCTTGTTGTACGTTGGCATAATACTGAACAGCGTGAGGCTTCTTGTTATAAGTTGGCATAATACTGAACAGCCTGAGGCTTCTTGTTGTAAATTGGCATAATACGAACAGCCTGAGGCTTCTTGTTGTACGTTGGATTTATGCTGAACAGCCTGAGGCTTCTTCTTGTACGTTGGCTTTATACTGAACAGCCTGGGGCTTCTTGTTGTACGTTGGCTTTATACTGAACAGCCTAAGGCTTCTTGTTGTACGTTGGCATAATACTGAACAGCCTGAGGCTTCTTGTTGTACGTTGGCTTTATACTGAACAGCCTGAGGCTTCTTGTTGTACGTTGGCATAATACTGAACAGCCTGAGGCTTCTTGTTATAAGTTGGCATAATACTGAACAGCCTGAGGCTTCTTGTTGTACGTTGGCTTTATACTGAACAGCCTGAGGCTTCTTGTTGTACGTTGGCTTTATACTGAAAATCATGAAGCTTCTTGTTGTACGTTGGCTTTATACTGAACTGCCTGAGGCTTCTTGTTGTACGTTGGCTTTATACTGAAATGCCTGAGGCTTCTTGTTGTACGTTGGCATAATATTGAAAAACCTGAGGCTTCTTGTTGTACGTTGGCTTTATACTGAACTGCCTGAGGCTTCTTGTTGTACGTTGGCATAATACTGAACAGCCTGAGGCTTCTTGTTGTACGTTGACTTTATACTAAACAGCCTGAGGCTTGTTGTTGTAAGTTGGCATAATACTGAACAGCATGTTTTTGTACGTTGGCATAATGCTGAACAGACTGAGGCATGTTTTTGTACGTTGGCATAATGATGAACAGCCTGAGGTATGTTTTTGTACGATGGCATAATGCTAAACAGACTGGGGCTTGATTTTGTACGTTGGCATAATGCTGAACAGACTGGGGCATGTTTTTGTACGTTGGCATAATGCTGAACAGACTCGGGCATGTTTTTGTACGTTGGCATAATGCTGAACAGACTGAGGCATGTTTTTGTACGTTGGCATAATGCTGAACAGACTGGGGCATGTTTTTGTACGTTTGCATAATGCTGAACAGACTGAGGCATATTTTTGTACGTTGGCATAATGCTGAACAGACTGGGGCATGTTTTTGTACGTCGGCATTATGCTGAACAGACTGGGGCATGTTTTTGTACGTCGGCATAATGCTGAACAGACTGAGGCATGTTTTTGTACGTCGGCATAATGCTGAACAGACTGGGGCATGTTTTCGTACGTTGGCATAATGCTGTACAGACTGAGGCATGTTTTTGTACGTTGGCATAATGCTGAACAGACTGAGGCATGTTTTTTTACGTTGGCATAATGCTGAACAGACTGGGGCATGTTTTTGTACGTTGGCATAATGCTGAACAGACTGGGGCATGTTTTTGTACGTTGGCATAATGCTGAACAGACTGAGGCATGTTTTTGTACGTTGGCATAATGCTGAACAGCCTGAGGCTTCTTCTTGTACGTTGGCTTTATACTGAACAGCCTGGGGCTTCTTGTTGTACGTTGGCATAATACTGAACAGCATGAGGCTTCTTGTTATAATTTGGCATAATACTGAACAGCCTGAGGCTTCTTGTTGTACGTTGGCTTTATGCTGAACAGCCTGAGGCTTCTTGTTGTACGTTGGCATAATACTGAAAAGCACGAGGCTTCTTGTTGTACGTTGGCTTTATACTGAACTGCCTGAGGCTTCTTGTTGTACGTTGGCTTTATACTGAACTGCCTGAGGCTTCTTGTTGTACGTTGACATAATACTGAAAAGCCTGAGGCTTCTTGTTGTACGTTGGCTTTATACTGAACAGCCTGGGGCTTCTTGTTGTACGTTGGCTTTATACCGAACAGCCTGAGGCTTCTTGTTGTACGTTGGTTTTATACTGAACAGCCTGAGGCTTCTTGTTGTACGTTGGCTTTATACTGAACAGCCTGAGGCTTTTTGTTGTACCTAGGCATAATACTGAACAGCCTGAGGCTTCTTGTTATAAGTTGGAATAATACTGAACAGCATGAGGCTTCTTGTTGTACGTTGGCTTTAAACTGAACAGCCTGAGGCTTCTTGTTGTACGTTGGCATAATACTGAACAGCCTGAGGCTTCTTGTTATAAGTTGTCATAACACTGAACAGCCTGAGGCTTCTTGTTGTAAGTTGGCATAATACAGAACAGCCTGAGGCTTCTTGTTGTACGTTGGCTTTATACCGAACAGCCTGAGGCTTCTTGTTGTACGTTGGCATAATACTGAACAGCCTGAGGCTTCTTGTTATAAGTTGGCATAATACTGAACAGCCTGAGGCTTCTTGTCGTACGTTGGCATAATACTGAACAGCCTGAGGCTTCTTGTTGTACGTTGGCATAATACTGAACAGCGTGAGGCTTCTTGTTATAAGTTGGCATAATACTGAACAGCCTGAGGCTTCTTGTTGTAATTTGGCATAATACGAACAGCCTGAGGCTTCTTGTTGTACGTTGGATTTATGCTGAACAGCCTGAGGCTTCTTCTTGTACGTTGGCTTTATACTGAACAGCCTGGGGCATCTTGTTGTACGTTGGCTTTATACTGAACAGCCTAAGGCTTCTTGTTGTACGTTGGCATAATACTGAACAGCCTGAGGCTTCTTGTTGTACGTTGGCTTTATACTGAACAGCCTGAGGCTTCTTGTTGTACGTTGGCATAATACTGAACAGCATGAGGCTTCTTGTTATAAGTTGGCATAATACTGAACAGCCTGAGGCTTCTTGTTGTACGTTGGCTTTATACTGAACAGCCTGAGGCTTCTTGTTGTACGTTGGCTTTATACTGAAAATCATGAGGCTTCTTGTTGTACGTTGGCTTTATACTGAACTGCCTGAGGCTTCTTGTTGTACGTTGGCTTTATACTGAAATGCCTGAGGCTTCTTGTTGTACGTTGGCATAATATTGAAAAACCTGAGGCTTCTTGTTGTACGTTGGCTTTATACTGAACTGCCTGAGGCTTCTTGTTGTACGTTGGCATAATACTGAACAGCCTGAGGCTTCTTGTTGTACGTTGACTTTATACTAAACAGCCTGAGGCTTGTTGTTGTAAGTTGGCATAATACTGAACAGCATGTTTTTGTACGTTGGCATAATGCTGAACAGACTGAGGCATGTTTTTGTACGTTGGCATAATGATGAACAGCCTGAGGTATGTTTTTGTACGATGGCATAATGCTGAACAGACTGGGGCTTGATTTTGTACGTTGGCATAATGCTGAACAGACTCGGGCATGTTTTTGTACGTTGGCATAATGCTGAACAGACTCGGGCATGTTTTTGTACGTTGGCATAATGCTGAACAGACTGAGGCATGTTTTTGTACGTTGGCATAATGCTGAACAGACTGGGGCATGTTTTTGTACGTTTGCATAATGCTGAACAGACTGAGGCATATTTTTGTACGTTGGCATAATGCTGAACAGACTGGGGCATGTTTTTGTACGTCGGCATTATGCTGAACAGACTGGGGCATGTTTTTGTACGTCGGCATAATGCTGAACAGACTGGGGCATGTTTTCGTACGTTGGCATAATGCTGTACAGACTGAGGCATGTTTTTGTACGTTGGCATAATGCTGAACAGACTGAGGCATGTTTTTTTACGTTGGCATAATGCTGAACAGACTGGGGCATGTTTTTGTACGTTGGCATAATGCTGAACAGACTGGGGCATGTTTTTGTACGTTGGCATAATGCTGAACAGACTGAGGCATGTTTTTGTACGTTGGCATAATGCTGAACAGACTGAGGCATGTTTTTGTACGTTGGCATAATGCTGAACAGACTGAGACATGTTTTTGTACGTTGGCATAATGCTGAACAGACTGGGGCATGTTTTTGTACGTTGGCATAATGCTGAACAGACTGGGGCATGTTTTTGTACGTTGGCATAATGCTGGACAGACTGAGGCATGTTTTTGTACGTTGACATAATGCTGAACAGACTGAGGCTTCTTGTTGTACGTTGGCTTTATACTAAACAGCCTGAGGCTTCTTGTTGTACGTTGGCATAATGCTGAACAGACTTGGGCATGTTTTTGTACGTCGGCATAATGCTGAACAGACTGAGGCATGTTTTTGTACGTTGGCATAATGCTAAACAGACTGGGGCATGTTTTTGTACGTTGGCATAATGCTGAACAGACTGGGGCATGTTTTTGTACGTTGGCATAATGCTGAACAGACTGGGGCATGTTTTTGTACGTTGGCATAATGCTGAACAGACTGGGGCATGTTTTTGTACGTTGGCATAATGCTGAACAGACTGGGGCATGTTTTTTGTACGTTGGCATATTGCTGAACAGACTGAGGCATGTTTTTGTACGTTGGCATAATGCTGAACAGACTGGGGCATGTTTTCGTACGTTGGCATAATGCTGAACAGACTGGGGCATGTTTTTGTACGTTGGCATAATACTAAACAGACTGGGGCATGTTTTTGTACGTTGGCATAATGCTGAACAGACTGAGGATTGATGTTTGCGTTCTCATTAAGCTAAACTGATAGGTTATGGTTATGTGGACGCAAGCATACGGATTAACACACAAGTTATTTTTGCTGTTCATAGACAGCTGATAGAAATCCGTCAAGTTACTTAGCCATTTTAGTACGACCATCGAAGGTAAAACATTATTTAATCGCATATATGAGTCTTTAATTTCAAAAGCATTTTTTCAGTAAAAGATGCTACCATAATGCTGACACAAGCTGGGATCTGTTTCTTGTCCTGCTTTCTCCATTTCATCACGGTCTTTTCCTCTTCAATAGGTAAGTTATGTCTTAAAGGGACTTAACACCAGGTTATACAATTACAAAAATTAGACAATTGTCCTAATACTATATACAATTGCTATCGTTGTGTAAAACATATTAAATCTGTGTCTATCGTAGTTTTTGCGTACTTCTCCAAAACGAAATTTACTAGGTTTATCTACCACGTAAATCCTAGTTAATTTAGCGTCTGTATATCTATCTGTATTTATGTGGTGACTTTCACATGCTAAATATACACACTTTAAGTTGGGAAACCATTATGCGCTATTTTTAAACGGGTACACTAAGCTGAGACAGCGACAAATACTCGTTTAATGATGTAAAGTTATGAAGTCTCGGTTTCATACTAGCTCGTATTGATATGATATTTCAAGACTTTGAGGAAATGATATATTTGCCGATTTTGGGACCATCTGGTGTCTAGTCCCTTTAAATTAACATAGACTTCATATACATATATATACTTGTTGCTAATGACATACCTCAAAAATGTGTTTTCTTCCATCTATAACGAAAACATATTATACCTAGTTTTCACTTTTAGATGATTTCATAATTATCTTATTGACCTTAATTGCGATACACTTCGCGAGACCCCAATGAAATATCTGTATTGCTAAACTTTTTGTAAAATCAAACTATTAAGTACATTTATCCGTTGACAAATATAACATCTGGAAAAAGTAATCAAAGGAAACAAGAAAAACTACAGACAATACACAAGGACGCCTTAATCATTGCGGTTTGTCTTTAACATATTTGGTGATATTCATATCATGTTTAATGATATTTGATAGCATTATGTTTGAGCTTATATGCACAGTGTGTGTATACCACGTGATAAATTACGTCATATATATATACTACGTCAGAAGGCAACATTCTGCTTAAATTTACTATACCATTTTAAACACACCAAATGGCAGTCTATGACGCTTCAAGAGCCACGCCTTCGTTTAATTACCGGAGTTTGATTAGGTGATTGGTTTCATCAAACACTTCGATAAACCAGGTTCCAAAACAATCAAACTCTGGTGAAAGACAGAAGGCGGGGCTCCGTAAGCGGCGTTAACTGCGCCATGTTCCATTTAAAATGGTTAATATATAGGAAAGTTATCTTTGTTAAAGTCTTTACTCGAAGCAAAATATTGCCTTCCGACGTAGCATTTATGACGTAATTTATCACGTGGTATACACATGCTGATGTACATGAGCAGCATCATTTCTTAAAGCAAACAGTGACTATAATGTTGTATTTAAATGCTAGTATGTCCCCATTATGTTCGTTTGTAAAAAAACAACCACATAAGTTGTTGATTTCATTACCAACGAAGGATGGACAGAATGGTCATTATGTGTAAAGAAAGTAATTGTCATGCCCCAATTTTTCGAAACTTCTTAAGTCCTTTATAACAGGATTAAGCTAAGCTCATTATTTTTGTTTTCCAATAATTTGCATAATATCTACTTTTTTAAGAGTTTTTATACTTAAGATAGGAGTTATGTTTATGATAATCAAAATTAAACATATTTCATGTATCAAAATTCAATTTCAGTATCTATTTAGACTTATTGAAATAAGCTACTTAAGCCTGTTAAAATTAAGAAATTTCGAAATATTGGGGCCTGAGCCTTCACAGTGTACTAACACCGTTAAATGAGATGTGGTTACCAATGCCTTTATCTTTATTTTATCAAAATTTAATTGAATATGTAATATTGGATCTGAGCCTTCATTGTGTACTAACACCGTTAAATGAGATGTGGTTACCAATGCCTTTATCTTTATTTTATCAAAATTTAATTGAATATGTAATATTGGATCTGAGCCTTCACTGTGTACTAACACAGTTAAATGCTATGTGTCTACCATGACCTTAATCTTAATTTGATCAATACGAACTTGATGTCTGAGCCTTCACCGTGTACTAACACTGTTATATGTTATTAGGTTACCTGAATGCCTTTATCTTCATTTCATCATTATGTAATTTGTTTTTCTGAGCTGCCACAGTGTATTTACATTGCTAAATGAGATGTGTCTACTAATGCCTTGATCCATTTCATTCATGTGTTATTTGTTGTTGTTTTCTGAGCCGTCACAGTGTATTTACACTGTTATATGTCATGTGTTTATAAATGCCTTAATCTTCATTTCAAAAATATGTAATTTGATGTCTGAGGCTTCACAATCAATGTACTAACACTGTTATATGTAAAGTGGCTACCAATGCCTAAATGTTAATTTCATCAATACGAATTTGATGCCTGAACCTTCATAGTGTACACTTGTATATGTTATGTGGTTACATGAATGCCTTTATCTTCAGTTTATTAATATGTAATTTGGTATCTGAACCTTCACCGTGTAATAGCATTGTTAAATTTCATGTGGTTACCAATGCTTTAATTTTCATTTCATCAAAAAGTATGCGATGCCTGAGCCGTCACAGTGTATTTACACTGTTAAATGTTATGTGTTTATCATGACCTTAATCTTAATTTTAACAATTAGGATTCGATGCCTGAGTCTTCACAGTGTAGTAACACTGTTATATGGTTGGTATGTGGTTATCAATTCCTTTATCTACATTTCATCAATGTGAAATTAATATCTAAGACTTCACAGTGCTCTAACACTGTTATTTGAGATTTGGTTACCAGTGCCTCATTCTGCATTTCACAATTTTTCCAGTATAATTTGGTGTCAGATCCCTCACAGTATACATTGACGATGTTGAATAATGAAAATATAAATAATGAAAATTAAGAGAAAACATGCTTATTCAAGATTTAAAATACGTTGTTGTTTGTACTATGTTTATTTACCGTAATATTATTTTAATCCAGAGGAGAGAACCATAGACGTCCACTATCTTAACAGTGTTATTTGATGACTGAGTAATCACAGTGTACTAACACTGTTAAATGGCATGTAGGTATCAATGTCTTAAACTGTATTTAACCATTATTCCATCATAATATGGTCAGATACACCACAGTATACTTACACTATGTGGTATGGTCATATACCTAAATATATTTTTTTATCCAGAAGGGAGAGCCACACAAGGTCCACTATGTTACCAGTGTAATTTGATGTCCGATCCTTCACAATGTACGAACACTGTCAGGTGTGAATTGGGTCAGGTATGTTTGATGATTTTTCTACTGATGTTGTATTCTTACATAATAAAGTTATGTTTTATTTTATTTTACTTAGAGAAAAAATCATAACGCATGAAACGCTATTATTTGTTGTTATGTAAATTAATTTGTACTTGTATACACTATTCTACATTCGATTACACAAATAAATGAGCATATAGTCGAGCCCTGTTGCCTCGAACTCACGAGGACCTCCGAAATTACCTCGAGCCTCGGTATATTCAAGCCAAGTGGGAATTCTTACATTCAGAAGTAAAAAAAAAACATCCTTAACATCCAGTTCGTGCCAGGGAAAAAATCGAGCCGAGCTAGTTAGAGCCAACGGAGTTCGAATGTTATCACAACAAAATGGACCTTTAACAGACCGATTTTGAATACTATAGAAAATGTTATAAGCACACATTAAAGGATTATACTTTTTTCCAGGAATGCATGTTGCGAGAATTAAGTCATAATGGTGGAGTTTCTTATACATCTGCCTGTGCAAAAGAACTGGTATGAATATGACGCTTTCTTGTTCAAAATATTCGATCGGATTTTAAAAATAAAATGTTTTTAAAACGTTTATTATACAACCTTCTGATTGATCGTTTAGTTGGTAACATTTGTAGGAGACATACTTATTTGTTTATAATTATGTGAACGTTTTGGGGTTAAAGCATTTTAAGCAGTCCTTTAATTATGTGTCCTGCTGTTTGTTTTTATTCTTTTCATCATAACTGAATTCACATTGTAATGTTTTATCGGTAACGATAAAAAAAAAAAAAAAAAAAAAAAAAAAAAATATGCAATACTTCTTGGGCCCGTGTGAAATAGAATCTTAGTCAGTCTAAAGCTTAAATTGAAACTAACTTAGTGTCATATTTTCGTTATTTTATTTGATATAACTATATTAAACAAATATGAACATGGACACATACTGGAAAATTGGAATAATCCGTTTGCTGCAATTTTTTGATGTTATACAGAATTAATGTAATGGCTTAAAAAGGCCCCATTATTCAGCGCACGTCATGTCAGATCGCAATTTTAAATAATAATTTTGTGAAGCTATTATATTTATTTCCAAACAACGAGTTCAACTGATCTCTTTAGTCAAAGCTTTCTGTTTTGTGCAAACAAAACTCGATATGATTGGTGACATTCAAATCAAAGACACTGAATTGCCTTATCTGGGGTGATATTCATTATGCAACATAAGTAAATCTTAGGGTATTTCTTCATTGACTTCATTCACTATATTGGTCATTAATTAATAACAAGTAATCCTATTAGCTACATCGTTCTTAGATCCAATAAACCAGTATTGAGTACCTGCCCTGACCGTATTTTTCGTACACTCGTTGATAGGTGAAACAGGCCCCTGAACCTTTAATTAGAATCAACCAGGTTGTCTGTCTGTCTTTAAAAGGGAAATCATCAAACTGGCACGTGTATCAGAGGAACTTTTTTTACTACAAAACAATGAAAAATACAGGAGCAAGCCCAGTAGTCGCGAATTCATTTTATTAATGTGTATACTCATGAAATAATATTGTAAAAAGCCACTAAGTCTATCAAAAGCGATATAAGAGACTATCCTAAAGAATACATAGTATTAAAATGTTATCTTTAAACCCGTCTTTAATCAGCACTAGGCACAACCAAGCACATTGTTTTTGCCATAAGGTTTGTAATGCACTTGACCATAATCGGCGTCGGTCTGGCCACTCTTACTGCCTCCTCTGCTGCTCGACTGACCTTTGCAATAACCACTGCGGGACTACTCCTGCTTCATCAGGGGGAGCGATCTCTTCACAACCTGGTGATGCCACACGAATAGTCCCCACTATCGGTATGAACTTATTTTATATAAAGTTAATACCATCTCTGATTAAATGATTACGATAATTTATTCAGTTTTCAATACTAGATTTGCTTTTAAGCTATTGTTCCGTTATAGCGTTACATACTGACCACTCTAATGTTCAGTTCTATATAAGCATAATTATATACAAAGTATGATTATTTTCTAAAGCTCTTATATTGTTTTGATTCATTTCAAACGCTTTTTAATATACAATATCAATTTGATATTTTACACTGTTTTTAAAGTTTAGCCCGCTCTCAGTCCAAATCAAACGTCAATACGCACAGGGCTGGGACACAATTTATACGACGTCATTTCAGAAATAACATTACGTGCGCATACAAATTGACGCGTTTTTCTAAAAATGTGTAATTAAATGACTTTTAATATCAATTTAAGGCATATAATGAAAAGAAAGCATGTTTGTTTTAGTGTAAGATAGCAAAATATTTCACCTCTTTACGAGTCTACGCCACTCGTGCAATATATATTCAAAGTGACACTCTTATTCGAAATCAATACATACACAAGTATAACAAACATCAATTCTGACTATTAAACCTTTAACTACTTAATAAATAATACATTTATGGAATATATTAATTACTGATAACAAGATTGTAACCGTGTATTTGATAGCAGAAAGGGCAAAAAAATAAATGATTGGTGAATGCTAAAATATTTACTGTGGTCTACTATAGTCTCATTAGGTAGAAATACCGTGTTGTGTGCTCTTTTTTTCAAATTAAACTCGGTATCCTTCATAAGAACCATTGTTTTCGACAATTTTTCATCCTTTTTCGAAGTATTAAAACAATATTATTAATTGTGGTAATTCTTATTCGGAGTAAGAGTGTATCTTTAAAAAATCGGTGCTCACTCTGTGAAATATGATAAATACCGGGGTTAGTAGATGACCCGGTATGGGATATACGGAAACCATATCGGGTAAGAAGGAATATTGGGTCACGTACTAATCCCGTATCGTATATATCACGCCGACAGCCTGTTTACATGTTTAAATGTTTCATTTATCCATCGGAATACTCATCGGAATCCGAAAATAGATGACATTTTTGTACGACATAAACGTGGTGACCCAATACGGAAACATATGGGGTCACCGCGTGACCAGTCCTGGACCAATGGCGTTGCGTCATTTATGTTGGAGGCGTGATATTTCACGATCGTACACTAAAACAAACAGGCATCTGCTATATGTATGCATTCTCTTCTTATACAGGCACAGGACTTCAATGTTACAGCTGCGATAATTTGGCTGATCCAAGCGCATGTACTCATGTTGTCACTTGTGAAACGGGAAATGTGAGTTACTGAACATTTGAAGAGACATACTTGATGTTGTATCTATGTATGTACTTTGTGTTTTATCTAGAAATAAGTGTACATTGTTTAAAAGCTAAATTGTTTTTAACTCAAAACAATAATATTTGCTGTGTTGTGATAATACTTGTAAGACAATACAAATGGAACACATGCTTAATTAACACCAGTATTTTAGTTTAAACTTATTTATTTTGCAACGATTGTGAAACGAGTTATTACAACATTATATTAATTACTCCCGTTGGCACATGTTACGCGAGAGTGTGGTCGAGTGTTTTGGGGGAAACCGGAGTACCCGGAGGAAATGCATTTGTCCGGCTTGGTGACCACAAATCAAACGCACATGTGCCCAGGCCGTGAATCGAACCAGCGTCGCCAAGGTGACAAACGAATGCGCTTACCACTATGCTTACCGGACCCCCCCCCCCATTTTTGCATCCAGATAAGATAGTTCCCCCTTATCCTATTAACATAAAGCAAGCGGGTCATTCGTCCCTCCTGGTCACTATTCAGGAGTGGTCTAAAAATACCAATAAATATCTTCAAAAAATATTAATATTTATCAGGCGGTTCGCTTGCTTTTTTTGTCATACTAGTAAATATAGCAAATGTTTATGAATATTTATATCAGGGTTGTTAACGTGTAATTGTTTTGCCCGGATTATCAGATGACTAGTCAATATCTGGTTTTGTTATAAATAATCATATCTCGCGGTTTGTGTGCATTTCTTGGTCACGCTAGTAAATGTCGTCAAGGAATATGAATATTTATATCAAGGCCGTTTGTATGTAGTTACATGGGTTGTCAAGGGACTAGTAAATTTCTGGAATGAATATGCGTATTTACACCAGGGCCAGTATTCAATATTCATTTAACCCGTATCCTTAGACATGCCTCAGTGATTCAATTTAGCCTATTGGTCAGCTAAATATTGATATGCACCAGCATATGTACGGTTGTGTTACAAAAATATGCACTAACCTTAATTCTTTGTATAATATGTATTGTTGTTGTTATCGGTCAATGGCAAATCACAAGCAACGCCCCGACATTCCAGGCGCGCCAGCCTTGTTTGAATTTTGCCACCGCCGAGTGAGCAATCATTCCACAGGGATGAAAGTTATTACAAATGCTACACAAAGCTATCTACATTTATTATATTCAGATTTCATTGCTCACAGACCTGATAAACTTGGGTAAAGACACAGAAAATCAGACGTGAATATCCACGTGTTCATGTAGAGAAGATTGTTTATTTACTTTTTCAATAGTTCACGATCTATGACGACGCCATCTTGGATTGGCTGTTAGCCAATATTTTTGGGTCATTTGACCCAAAAATATGGGTCGTTTTCGGTCGGGTCATTTTCGGTCGGGTCATATGACCATGATTTTCGGTCATTTGACCATGTGAGTATATAAGGCGCGGTTTTCCAGAATCGGGAGGAGACGTAACTTGGACATAGCTTTAAGCACATCCCGTACGATTCGCCCTCGGGCGTTTCGTCCATTTTGGCATTTGGTTTTGACATTTAACTGGAAAAAGAAAACGATAACGATTTTTATTATTTGTCTCCTTGATAAAATCTAAAAAGAATTATATAGGAAATTCGCGGAAAATTAATGTTTAAAGGACTTATAAAATTCAACACGATGATATAGCGTTTTCCTGTGTCTACCCAGTGATTGCATACTGTACCTTTTCTTCTATTGGTGTTTAAATGATGACTTATTCCGCTGGTGTACTGTTTTCCAACGTTTATTAAACTTGTAAACATCGATTTGAGTTGTCTTCCCGGTGAACTAGTTTTTGACACGCAATGGTTAGACTACATACAATTTAACTGCCATTGAGAGGTTTCGCTACCAGTACCTGAGGGGCAGTCACGAGGGGAACACTTCAAATACTTGGTCACCCTAAAAGGGACAGTTGATAGCGTCGACGGACCACGGGGCTAGGTCGTAACAATATACAGACCAATCAAAACCCTTTGTTTCTAATCTTAAACTTAAGTTTAATCTAAGTTGCTTATTGAATACGGCCCAGGTCGTTTTGCGTTTATTTGTTTTACACGGGTTATCAGGGGACTATTAATACCTCCAATGGTTAGGAATATTGATATCAGGGTGATTTACATGCATTTGTTCGTCAAACTAGTAAATATCTACAATGGTTATGAAAATTTATATCAGGACGTTTTGCGTGCATGTTCTTTGTCCAGGAATATCACGTGGCTAGTAAATATTTCCCAATGAATAGTTATATCAGGGCCGTTCGCCGTCATGTTCGATACTGGCATATATGGAAGGAGAGAAGTAGCTAGCATGCTTTATTTTACAGCAATGCATGTTGCGTGAGGTGGCGAGGGATGTTGTCAACAATCCGATATACTCTGCTAAATGTGAGCGAGAAACGGTACGTCCAATCGATTAAAAAAAGGAAAACAAAACAACAGGAACAAGCACTGATGCCCAAAAAATGTAATCAAGATCCTGGTCAATGGTAGACTGATTAAGAGTAAACGAATTCCCAACAAGGAACGAAATGCTATAAGACAACATAATATTTCACAACATTTTAAATGGTGTGGTAATGTTCTCCGCACTGTCGGTGAAAACTAGGTAAGACTCATGCAGGTTGAGGAAACACGTGACTTAACGGGGTTTGCATATGGGTCAACACGGGCCAAAACCGAAGTCAACAAATAAATAGGTTAATTCTAAAAATATGTCATCATTGTTTACATCAGTTTTGACTCGTTATGACCCATGCGAGAACGCCGATATTTCTCTGCTCGACATGTTTGGTTGTCTATGACGGAAGTCATATTGATTAATGTCCATGCATTATGTGTATTGTTTCGTGACGATGCGTGTCTCTGGTTGCGTTTTCGTTAGGCATATAACCTTGTGTCTCTAAGCAAGAACATTGTTAATTGTTTGTCTACTCGACTTGTCTTTGTATTGTATTATACATTTATGTTCTAATAAAATGTAGCATATGATGTCATATTGACCAAAAATTATTATTGACCGAGGCGAAGGCGCAAGGGTGCCTGTTTTCTATATATGTCAAATTGTGGTGTATACTGGCCCTAACAATATTTTTGGCCGCAACTTTCATTAGACGATTACTTTCCTTTGACGAACAGATATAACTGCCGACAAGCAAATTACTTAATAGTCTTCAATTTCCCATGACGTGCAAAGTATTAAAATCCGTTTTCAAAGAAAGAAATGATTTTTGAGCTTGTGAAATAAGTATACTTAATGGATTAAATAACATAATTATTACATTAATGCGTGAAAATTAATATATTGAAAAAGTATATATGAAATTCAAATCCATCTAATTATGGACTAATAGGCACCTTGAATCCTAGTAAAGGGCGGTGCCTGCGTAGGAGATTGTTTAAGTTGATGTTAGGGTCCATTGACACCGAGTCTTTTAACTTTTGTATCTTGGTGAATCCTTGTGCTACCAATACATCCAATTACAAGAATAAATTTGTCCAGTTTGTGTTTCTATTGTAGAAAACCATCCAACTACCGCATTAAATTAGAGGGTTATTAGAAAGTTCGTGTTTTTCTAGATATGTCGGGTGCTTTCTCTGTACGGCCGGCGCTCTCTTGGTTGTATTAAGTGTTGTACAACAGACCGCTGCAATAACCACTGCGGAGCAGATACTGTGACCACAACAACTGGTCCAGCGTTCACTCAAGCCACGCTGCCAATTGTAACACACATCGCAACTACTTCCGGTACGATGTAAAATCAGTCCAACTAAAATAACAAAAATGAAGAGGATACATATTAACACTTATTAGAAGCAAAACTTTTTTATTTTATCAACAAATGTAAAATTATGTTTAACTAATTTGACTTTAATGCGCAAAAGTTAAAAACAGCATGTTGTTGTGTACATCTAAATGATTCAAGGCTTTTTTTAATAACTACATGGCGATACATTTTCCAGTTAAAAAGATGCCCAAATATAGCTAATACTTTTTATCTTTTATCATATGCTTTTATTGAATGTGTTGATTTTTTTAGTCAAATGAGTAACATATAGAAATGCATAAAAATGTATTTAACATAAATCAAATCAAACCTATATTGCGCCACATCGAGCATTTTTTTTTTATGAATTATTCGATGCGCTGGAATTCAGTATTCAATTGTAGTTATGGATAAGCATTATTCGGATACACTTTGAAGTATTCGTTACTCAAGGTATAAGGAGATTTGCACCGATAGTGAGTGTTGAAGTATATGTATTAACAGCAAAAGTAATCTGGTCGCAATATCACGAAAGTACTTAAGTCAAATCTCAATCTCGACTCATTTTACCATATAACGTCAAATTTATTGATTTATATTGACACAAATACAATCACCAAACTAAACTTACAACGCATACTGAAATACAATAAACATAAACAAACCATAATCTCATCAAGGTTGTTTTACTGTTATATGATGGGATTACAGCACAAGGACAAGGTGTGTTTTGTGCAAGTTTTAAGGCTGCACTCGCACAGATTTACCATTTTTACATTTTTTTTATTTGTTTGTCTTGGAAAGAGCCATTTTTTTGCGTAAATATCTGCAATCCAATGATATTGAATTGCTGACAAAAAGTCAGATCGTAGGTTTTCATATTTACGTTCGAAAATTAATGTTTTAAGGCTTAAACCGTTACTAACGGTTTAAGTAAAATGCATAAAACATTAATTTTTAAACTTAAATATAAAAATCTGCGAACTCAATTTTTGTCAGCAGTCTTATATAACTTGTTTCCATGGATTTTCGCAAAAATTGGCTCGTTCCAAGACAAAAAAAAAAAGTTGTCAAGACGTTCAATCTGTGAGAGTGCAGCTTTAAGGATGTTGTATTTGATTGTTTTTTGTTTGTAACCCCTTATTTTGTAAAATGTACTAATAATATTATATTATTTAAGTGTTTTTTTGTGCATTTATCTAAAACAGAAAGCATTCCATCGAAATAGTTGATTCACAATTTAAAAAACCCAAATAAATTAAATGGTATTTTGCATACTGTTTGAATATAAGACCGAAAATGAACATGCCGTCATTTGCAAATAATAAAAAACACAAACTTCGATTTCGAATTAATCATAAACAGCCTATCATTATAAATCAGTTATTCATAAAAATACAAATAATGAAATAAAATTGAATTACAATAAATATAACTAATTAGCTATCTAATAGCTGCGTAAAATATCACAAACTACAATAAAAAAGGAAATGCATTACAACATATGTACTACTGTTTAACATTTATAATTCTATCCCTTTTTAGAAGCTTAAATCATACACAATGCTTGTCTATGCAATCGATGTTTATTTCTTGCATTTTTGAATTAAATATATTTGAACATGTAAGGCCTATTCATACACTAATATGGGATATATTCTCTCCTTAAGTCGTTATATACATTACATTCAATCATAAAAAAATATGCGTCCTCTAACTCATTCAAATTGCAAAGTTACAAAAGAAGATGGACAAGATGGCCTATTTATATAATAAGAATGAATATACTCTCTCCTTATGTCACTATATACCTGACATAAAGTATTAAATTGATATTCATCTTCTATCTCATTCAAATTGCAAAGGTTACAAATGAAGTTACTGTTTTCCAGGTCAGGGGATTAAGTGTTACAGCTGCGGATTGATGTCAGATCCTGCCGCTTGTTCAAACATCGTTACATGTGAACGCGGACAGGTATCAACTATTGATCCACGTATTCTGAATGATTGCAATTTTACATGTACATAGTTTTACCTTTGAAATATTTACTGTTATGGACTTATAGATTCCCTTGTGACCTCTAGTACGAACCGCTTTTTTAATGCACCGGAATAAATTCGAGACTCATCGTATGGCGCAAATGGTTTTATAAGGCATTCCGATTGTTAACAAACTTACCACTTACATGATGTTGCGTCAATGTTAGTTTGTATTAGTAATTGCATACACTTTGACTGATTGCATAAAGTTTCTTATTACATTTTTTTTTTAATATATACTTTGATATATTGTATACTTATCCTGATAACTGTTTTCTTTCCCTTTTCCAAGCAATGCATGTTAAAATCCGAAGGCGCTGATATGCAAAATGGAGAGTTGTATTCGGCGAAATGTGAAAAGGACGTGGTGGGTGAATATTATAGTTAAATATGTTATTTTTTTTAACATTTCCTTAACTTTCTTTCTACTCTTCAAAGACATGCACCCGACTTGGCGATACTTTTAAAAGTTAAAAAACAGCAAGCCTGCATTCATAAAACCCACTTCAGTCATTCCAAACTTATTTCTGATGTTTTTTTTCTTTTCCTTTGTTCGTGTTGAAACTTATAAGAGTATATAAGCTTTTATCATTACATAGTAATAATTAGAGTTTAAATAACGTTCTTAGAAAAAGACATTTACAAGTAATGCAATGAAATGGCCTGTAAGATACTTATAAAAGAAATGAAATGATTCGAATTGTTTGATGAACACTAGTGTTAAACTTTATGCCATGATTTTTTTTAAACAATTAAAGAGTTTTCTTTCCTTAAACTCCTGATAAGTGGATCCAAATATTTGACAATGCTTGAATCCTTATCTCACAGGAAACGATAACAATGAAACCAGTATTGAACTATTTTTAAATACGCTTAAAAGAGTTCGGGCGAAAAGGAATTTACTTTTTTACTATATTTTGTTAAGCTAAGGTGGATAAAAATGCATCTACCATGGCCATTCATGTAATAAAGGTTCATTCTAACATTTGGGCATGGTGTTCTGCGAAAACAAAGTAACTCGTTTCCGCCAAAAAATACTAACGCTCGATTTGAGATGAACCTATCTTACACTCTCGGCCATGAACTATGATTATAATATTCTAGTACAGCTTTATCACCACCTACAGGTTTGCAACGCAGTGTCCATGCTTGGTCGACGGTCATCACGAACCTCGTGTGTCCATTGCTGTACGACTGACCTCTGTAACAACAACTGTGGTCACCTCCCTTCACACCCGCCTACAATAACTTCAACAATAGCAACACCGAAACTCACAACAACAGCCTCAACGTCTCAAAGTACCACAATTAAAACAACCACTCCAACATTAATACAATCTTCAATAAGTTCTACGACACCTGTACCTTCAACCTCCGGCAATCTGACTGCCGCCGGAGATGGTGTTCAGTGCTATAATTGTGACTACATGGCCGACCCGTCACGGTGCTCGAACATCGTCCAATGTCCTATAGGTCACGTATGTATGTTGATAATCAGCTTATTTATAACATGCTTTTAAATTTTTATAGAGATTTATCAAATAACTAATAATAATAATAAATAAATAATGATATTTCACTGTTTCAAACTGTGGAATAACATTTTGATATTTTTCATTCCTTTGAAATTCAAGCCCGCTTTCTGTTTTTAATCAATCATCACGCGCACAGGGCTTAAGATCACCTTTTCAAATAAAAAAATCTGAATACTAATACTTCGTTTTTCCAAACATACATGCTTGGTGGTCAGTATACGGACGTTTTTTTTCACTTCGCAATTTCAGATTGGAACTATTCATAATACATATAGTCAAAACTCGCTATGTCGAAGTCTTTGAGACCGCGAAAAATACTTCGATATAACGATTATTTATTAACCGAAATACAACAAATAAAATACTTCGACATAACGAGTTTCGACTCTAAGTTATTAACTGTTACTCTGATGGTTTTCACAGGTGTGTATGCTACGCAGTGTGAACTTTAATGTCCAGGGAGGTACACATATATACAAAGCAAGCTGCGAATCCCAACAGGTATATATGTTGATTGCGGTTTGAAATATGTGACGTCATCATGCTGTCCAAATGATTAATTTCCAAGTCTCATAAGCAGGCAGTCACAGCTTACTTTATATATTTAAAAAAAAGTTACAAATTGTTGTGTGTCTATTTTCTAAACCTATCTCTTGGTTAAAATGTGTACAGTCGAATCCCGTTAGCTCGAACTCACTTGGCCCGAATTCCTTGCTTGGCTCGAATATTCCGAGGCTCTATGTATTTTCGCCGGTCCTGGGAGATCGAGCCAGCGTGGTTCGACTGTATGTGTTATTACGTGCATACCTCAACATGACCTATTTTCGCATATGACTTCAACTATCTGTTTCATTACTGGTGGATGTGTCTTTGTTTATACTATGACAACACATAGATGTATGAAGTGGGAAGTTTATCCAAATGCGATTAGTTATAGTTAAAGCTGCACTCTCACATATTCACCGTTTCGAAAACTTTTAAATTTTTGTGTTTAGGAATGAGCCAATTTGTGCGTAAATATCTGCAAACCAGTGATATAAGACTGCTGGCAAAAGTCAGATCACATATTTTCATATTTCCGTTCAAAAATAAAGTTGTATGGCTAAAAGTGTTACTATCGGTTTAAGAAAATGCAGAAAACATATTTGTTTTGAACTTAAGTATGAAAATCTGCGATCTGATCATCGTCTGCAGTTTTATATCACTGGTTTCCATGCACTTTCGCATAAATTGGCACGTTCCAAGACAAAACAATAAATATAAAAAAAAGTTATCCAAACGTTCAAGAAAGCAGCTTTAAATCATCCGCAACCCGAATCATTGCGATTATACAGACGCACTTTAACGCAAGTGCATATTTTAAACTATGCAGTGTGCAATTGACGAATCGGTTTGGTACCATTTTTAAAGAACAATATCCACGAATAGCGTTGTTATTTATCATTTCGTACGTTCGTGTCTTTGCCATGTAACGGCGCATAACAGCATCGCCGCATAAAACAAAATCGACCACGTTTATGCGGTGATTTTCAACGCATAAACAGGACTTTCTTGTGTGGCATAAAGGCACACTTCCGCCGCATAAAAACAATTTAAACACATGCAAGCAAAATAGTGGTTGATAAAGTTCCATCAAGATCGAAATAAGTTGTTTGTGTCCACTTAACCAAGCTTTGACTTTTAGAGACGTAAATTCTAACAAAGATTTTATAAGATCGGTTTAAATGTGAACCAAACCAATTGATCTTTCTGCGAAAAGGTTCGAATTGACGTTTCGCCCGACTGATAAAAATATTTTTTTAAACTTTACTTGTTCAAATTTCCATTGCAATAAGTCACTAGTTATGCACATGTGATTTGTAACAACTGCACTCATCCCGAGGAATATCGGGGCCTTTGAACCAATCCCTGGTAAGGGCCCCGCTACCCCCACACTCACGCCGGGGTGGGGTTGGGGCAGTGATTACCATGACGTAGAATAGGCAAAGTTGTGAAAAACGTCAAGTGTTGCTAAAGGGCAATGTGTGCCACAAAATAACAATAAAGCAATTTTTACTGACTAAATCAAGGACCATAACACTGTCATTAATATTATGTATGTATAAATAAAAATGTGCGTGAACAACTTCACATGCCAGTGAACATTTGTGTTAAACGTTTGGTGACTCTATGTGTGGTAGGTAAGGAGCTCTGCGAGCACTAAAATTATTTTGAATATAATATCTTAATTTTGACTGAATCAAGGACCATAATTATTTTGGACTGGAACAATAGAAATAAAAATAATTAAAGCAGGTACACAGCTTCATACACCGATGAATAAATGTAAGTGACTCTGGAGACTCCCCTGTCACAAGATTTCAGGACGGACGTTGGAACTCTTTTGTGCGTAGTGAAAATGCATGCTTATAGGTATGTGATAATTCGTGATTGTCATGGATGTGCGCGCAGTGATTCCGATTATGTTAATAATCAACTCGTTCTTTAAATAGTTCTGAGGAGAGTGCAGCATTAGTTCTTGAATGGAGCATTAACTCTTTTTTATGGTGCCATTTGAAGCGAGAAATAAAACATTTAAGGAATCTACATATTGCCACAAGACAACGTTTCCATGATGCTACAGACGACGGTCTTCAACAAGGGAGGTACTTGTGTGATGATAATAAAAAAATGAGTTTCATACGGGCAAGATAAGTATTTCTCCCACCTTAGATAAGTAGATCCAATAATTTAACCATGCTAGATATTCTTATCTTGCCCACGGGCGAAGATAAAATGCAAGTATGGAAGTCCTTTTTAATGGTCACCACATTGTAATTAACTCCCTTGTTGAAGACTGTCGTCAGTAGCATCAATGAAATCATTTCTTATGGTAATATTTATAACGCTAATTAATTATTTCTCGCTTCAAATGTCACCATAAAACAGTTTTCACGCACCATTCAAGAAATAATGCTTTATTATCCTTAGAACTATTTAAAAATACCGATTTGACTTTTAACATTAACTGGATCATTGCGCGCATATCCATGACAACCACGTGCTATCGCATATCCAAACGCAATTATTTTCACTAAGCACAAAAGAGTTCCAGCAAAAAATACGTTTTTACTTAATTTTGCTTAACTGAGGTGGGAGAAAAGGCATCTACCATAGCCGCTCGTGCAAGATAGATTCATCCCGTCCCTCGAGCAAGGTGTTTTGCGGAAACTCGGTAAACCTCGTTTCCGCAAAACACCCTACGCTCGGGTCGGAATGATTCTATCTTACACTCTCGGCCATGGAAAATATTTATATTCTAGTATGATTATTTTATTGGATCTACTTATCTTGGTTCAAAAAGGATTTCCAGCATGGCCACAAATTTGGATCTACTTATCTGGGGTCGGAAAAAAATGTATCACATAACAGTAAGACAATGAGGTAGACTTATGCTATTATATAAATATCATTATGACGGTTATCATTGTTTTCCAGTCGTGTCACATGGCAGAATCACTAGCCGCCGGGGGATTCAGCAGCTGTGTAGTATGCTGTAACAGCGATCTATGTAACAACAAATGTCCACAACAATCAATGGCGTCACCAACAACGCACGTACCTACAACATCATCGCATATCAATCTACCACATCCGACGATACTTCAGCCAACTCTTCAAACGCAATTACCGACAACGACGCAAAACGCTTCCGGCCTCGGTAAGATTTACTTCGTTGTTCTATAAAGGTATCTCCACATTTGTTCTTTAGATATATATACATGTATACAGCAAGTAAGTATTTTATGATTTATACAATATCCACATGAAAAGCCAAATTCAACATCGCCAAATAGCACAAAAAAATACACATACATAAACATATATCATTTAAGAAATATAACATCTTTGGAACTGTCCACGAACGGAGGCCAATTTTAATACTCTTACCCGCTTTGGAAAGAGCTTAAAACATGCATTAAACGGTTTTATTTTCGTAAAACATGCCAGCCCTAACACATGTTTAGCCAATATTGTCTTTCAAAAAAAGATATGAAAACTAATGTGCTTTTTCTATGCCCAGGACTCCACTGCTATGCCTGTGGTAATATGGCGTCACCACACGACTGTAACCACGTGACTATCTGCAATAAAAACGAGGTGAGAGCTAAACAGGATCCAGAGGGTGCCTACCTCTCGTTTATGTCAATTTGGGAGCAAAATATGCGTTTATTACTCATAAGTTCACCATTTGTAATTTACGTCTTCGGAGGGGCTCCAAAAATACACAAAAAATCTTAAGGAGGCTTTATTTATGGGTTAATGTGGATAGAGCGCAGGTCCTAAGTTTGGCTTTCGTAAGCTCTCCCTCATATTCTTGAACAGCGCCAATAAGCTATATGTTTTGACTGATCTTATTCACAGACCAGGCATTACAAGCTAAAAGTGGTTAAAATTCTCAATCGACAAACCATTTCTTTGGAATGCGTGTTTTATTTTGGTGACGCATCGTTATTCCGGAAGGTTTTTCAAAGCTATTAAAGTGCCTTATTATGGTCGTAGCAAGACTTTTTTTACGATTTCCTATGATTGATCTTCATAATGGCATGTACTTTATCTAAAATCTTTGGCAAACGTTGTTAGACAATGAATAAAATCATAATTCTTTATGTGTATCAGAAAATCTTTTCTCCCACCTCTGGTGAGTAGATCGAAAAAAATGGCCGTGCTGGAAATCCCTATCTTGCCCACGGGCAAAGATAAAACAAGTACCCGCATGGAACTCCTGTTTTATTGTCATCACTCAATTACCTCCCTCGTTGAAGACCGTCGTCTGTAGCATCATGGAAACCTTGTCTGGTGGCAATATTATGATCAAACTTTATCATTTATCGCTTCAGATTGCACCATTTTTACGTTGCATTTAATAATAATGGTGCACTCTCCTCAGAACTATTTCAAGAATGATGTGACTATTTACATAATCTGAAACACTGCGGGCATGTCAATGACAACTCCGAATTATAACATATCCATACGCAAATAATTTTCAAAGAAATCCAGCGAAAAAAATACATCTTAATTTTATTTTGTTAAACTGAGGTGGGAGAAAAAGCATCTGCCATTGCCGCTCGTTTCCGCAGAACACCCTACGCTCGGGTTGGGGTGAACCTATTTTACACGAGCGGCCATTTAAAACACTTAAAATATTGAAATATATAATCTAGTCTGTTTTTATTAAATAACTTATAGCATGAACATTACTTGAGAACTCAGCCTAAAATAAGCAACGTAACTCCATATTCAATAAAACAAGCAACCTTTGGTGCTTGTATTTCTCAATGCCAAATATTTACACCTCAACTTCCGTTCCTAAAGTAAACTGCCTTTCGGCAATCGCGTTTATCAATCGATGAACGCAACATCTTCGGATATGTTCGGATCGCAATTCATCGCATAACAATATACATGCAAAATATTGATCTTTTTATTGTTTGTATTGTGTCAGCAGGTCCCCTAAAGTATAAATCAACATTTTAGAAAGTGTTTTTTTTTAATTTTAAATGTATTGTTGCCATACGTGTTTGAATTCTACCGTTAAAAGTGATTTCAAGTGGTTGATTTTTTCCCGCGTTTATACCCCGATAATGACATCAACCCCGCATATTTCTTAATTGAGGATTGAGGATTTTCCTTTCCTTTTTTATTCTATGTGTTTGCATTTTATTTGGGTCAATGATAATGGAGTATTTTTTTCAAATTGTCTTTATATTATTTTTACGAAAAAACTGAAAAATGTACCAACAAATAGTTTCATAGAGTATGGTTGAGTCAGTCTATTTTTCCAAAGAGGCTTACTTTTTAAACTAGTGCCAGAAGTAAAAGTTCGCATGTGCTTAGTGTTAACAGTTTTGGACCAGTGACAATCGAGGATTTATTAAATTTTTCATTTCATTAATTTTACGTAGATCTGACAAATGCACCAGCATTACCAAATAAGTTAGAGTCTACATAAAACAGAGCGGCTATATTACCAGAATTGGACTTTAACACTTTATGCTTTTGAACATCAACTGTTTTTTTTATTTTCCAGATATGCTTTCTGTACGAATCCGAGAATGAAATAGCTCAGAGGAAGCTTTTCCATTCCCGATGTAACACCAATCAGGTATGAGTGACTATGATCTGTTTGTAGATCTACATGTTGGTGGTCATGGTCATTGTGGTTTAAACGTCGTGGAATTTTGATTTATTACCATCCTTTATTGTATCATATCCTAATACCAGCGTCATCTTTGTGTTATAAAAAATGAAATCCATGCAAGAAAAATAGAATAATTAATTAATATAAATTAAACATAGAAATGATATCGATGTATATATATATATTGTAAAATAGATTAGCAAATATTGGCATTATAATGATAAAAAGAATACAACCTACAATTTTAGCCCATTGGATTTAAGATAGGCATGACGCACTATACTTTACAATCTATAATTCCAACTTTCGCGGGTGTTAAGAGGTCGGCCTAATGCCACTCATCCGAAACACACCTACTATGTCAGATTTTGTGTTTACAATGTATCAGCCAATGAGGTTGTATTCTAGGTCAGTAAGATGACCTGAATTACTGTCTTAATGGTTAACAAAAGGGCTCGTTCGCTATGCTCACTCTTTATCATTAATAATTTACTTCATGTCATCGAACTATTACATAACTTACTTAAACGCTAACGCTTATTGTGAAGGTTTTCAAATAAGAAATATTACACACCACTGAGGGTCATATGACATTATATAAATATTGCATGGCTTCCAGTGTGACAGTACATATTGTTAACATGAGTGAACTACTGTTTCCCGAGGCGAAGCAGAGGGTAACAGTATTTACCCGAATGTTGACAATATGTACTGTCACACTGGAAGCTATGCAATATTTATTTTATTATACCGTACATAGTTACATTTATATACATATATAACGATTTTTCAACATTACGCAACTTTCAAGTTTAATCAATTTATTCTGTAATTATTGTTTGTTTTCATTAGATGTCATTTTGCTGCAAATGTCGTTAAAAATAATGCAAACGCCGGAAGTTACAAGATTTACAACACATTTTAATAAGCGCTTACCACCTTAGACTTGGAAAACCAAAAAAATGCCTACTTTTAGACGCGCGTGCTATGTGACAGTATCATGTCAACCGGTCAAAACGGTACTGTCAGTGTTTGACAGTAAGAAATTGCCCATGATGGGTATATGAGAAATTAACATGGGCAGTCAGCCCCCGAAAGTGAATGGACCTCGGCTAACGCCTCACTGTCGGGGGCTAACTGGATGGTCCTTATAATGCCATATGGCCCGAAGTGGTGTGTTATATTTCTATATTATACCGAACACCTTTTTACCACTTTTAAAGCGCCTTTGATGTGTTTTATTGAACAAATCTAAAAAAAAATTTGGGAAAAAATCTCGTTGTGAAAATTGCAAGCAGCACTCGCAAGTTTTATGACGTCAGCGGTCCATATTTTATGACGTCAGCGGTCCCTATTATATTATTTGGCGAGGTCCGGACCGGCCAAAAATATTGGATTTTTATTAAAATACATTGATATACGGACCGATCAACTTTATAAACACAACGAAGGGACGCATTTATGTAAGGTATAATATTATATATTACTTATTACTTATATACTGAATAATATTCATATTATGTTAACAGTTAATTTACATTTTACAGATGCGATTCTTTTGTCAATTGTCAAAATATCGGAGCAGGGTTAGAGTCGAACTCCTTTGGATCAAACTCCAAAGGACCAATAAAAATACCTTAAGTCTCTGGAAATTTGAACCAATCGGATTTGTTACATTCAGTAAAAACAAATCGTTCCTTTACATCCAGTTCGAGTTAATGAGGAAATCGAGCCACGTGAGTTCGGGCCAACGGGGTTTGAGTGTTATATATGACATCACATCACATAACGTTTTCATTTTGTAGTACATGCTCTTTATAGTATCTTTATGAATCACTGGAAGAATGTATTAAAATAGCATGAATTGATCAGTTTTAAAGGTTTTTGCAATAATGGCTATTGCTTAGCAACAACAGAAGCCATTTCGTTATTCAGTGCTACATTCCAGAAATGTAGTACACACTGATGGAACACGGTTAATCCAGCAATGTTTTTTTTTTAAGTTATTATGTAGTTTTGGTACTTTTGGTGTGTGTTCAATCCAAGAAAACAAACTATACGTCCGGACTATGTCACACTTGCTGTGTTTCATGTACTCTTAGAAGCATTATCTATTTATAACCAGGTTTGCGATGTCCTACAACATCTCCCGCCTATAAAAAGTAATCACACGGGTATTGAACTGTGTCAAACTTACTGTGTTTCATGTACTCTTAGAAGCATTATCTATTTATAACCAGGTTTGCGATGTTCTACAACACCTCCCGCCAATAAAAAGTAACCACACGGATATTGAACTATGTCACACTTGCTGTGTTTCATGCACTTTTCGAGGCATTATCAATTTATAACCAGGTTTGCGATGTTCTACAACACCTCCAGCCTATAACAAAGTAACCACACGGGTATTGAACTATGTCACACTTGCTGTGTTTCATGTACCCTTCGAAGCATTATCTATTTATAACCAGGATTGCGATGACCTACGACACCTCCCGCCTGTAAAAAAGTAACCACACAGGCATTGAACTATGTCACACTTGCTGTGTTTCATGTACTCTTCGAAGCATTATCTATTTATAACCAGGTTTGCGATGTACTACAAGACCTTCCGCCTATAAAAAAGTAACCACACGGGTATTGAACTATGTCATACTTGCTGTGTTTCATGCACTCTTAGAAGCATTATCTATTTATAACCAGGTTTGCGATGTCCTACAACATCTCCCGCCTATAAAAAGTAACCACACGGGTATTGAACTTTGTCACACTTGCTGTTCAACTCCGCTGTGTAACAATCACTGTGATTTTTCAAATCACCCGACTCTTCCGCCTGCCCCGACACGTCCTCCTCCTACTACAACAACGACCGCTGATGGAATTGTTTCAACAACTATTACACGTGAGTTTTCTTGTAGTCTTATATTTCATACAAATTGGTTCTAGCAGCATTAAGTTTTTTAAAGTTCATGTTACAAACAATCGTGTAAGTGCTCCTTTTCCAACAAGATTATGCTAGGCATATCAATTTAGGCAGTGAATGTTATGTATCAGTTTGGACTGTGTATGCTATGCATTTAAGTTCGGACAATGCATGCTAGGAATATCAGCTCGAGAAGTACATGCTACGTATATAAGTTCGGATATTCCTACAAGGTATATCAGTTTAGGCACTGTATGCTAGGTATATTAGTTCGAGTGCATGCAAGAGATATAAATATCGGGCAGTGCTTGACAAGCATATCAGATTGAGAAGTTAATTCTAGGCATATTAGTTCAGGCATTGCCTGCTAGGTATATCAGTTTGGTTGGGAATATCAGGCATATTAGTTTAAGCATTGTTTGCCAGGCAATTCAGTTTAGTTCAGGCATTGTATGATGGGCATATTATGAGTTTGGGCAGCACATATTAGGAACAACAGATCGAGCAGTGTATGCTAGGTAAATCACTTTGGTTAGTATATACTAGGCCTGTCAGTTCAGAGAGTGAATGGTAGGTATATCAGTTCAAATATTATTTACTAGGCATATTAGTTCGGGCAGTGTATGCTCGGCACATCAGTTCGGATTGTGTACGCTAGGAAAATCATTCGGGTTGTGTCTGCTTGGCTTTTCAGTTTTGCAATGTATGCTGGACATATGAGTTCGGGCAGTGTATGTTAAGAATTTCGGTTTGGGTAGTATATACTATGCAGTTCGGTTCAGACAGTGTATGCCTAACTTACTTAACTGACAGTGCATGCTAGGAATATCAGTTGAACAAGTGGGGCATGCTAGGCATATCTGTTCAGAAGTGAATGCTAGGAATACTAGCTCGGGAAGTGTATGCCCAGAATATATGTCAATGCAGTTTATTCTAGGCATATATTCAAGTCATATCAGTTCGGACAGTAAATTTTAGGCATAAATGTAAGGAATATAAGTGCGGGCAGTGCATGATAAGTATTTTGATTAAGACAGGGACATCTAGGCATATATTTAAGGTATATAAGTGCGGGCAGTGCATGATAGGCATATATTGAAGGCATATCAGTTCGAGTAGTGCATGATAGGCATATGTTGAAGGCATATCAGTTCGGGTAGTGCATGATAGGCATATATTGAAGGCATATCAGTTCGAGTAGTGCACTATAGGCATATATTGAAGGCATATCAGTTCGGGTAGTGCATGGTCGGCTTATATTGAAGGCGTATCTGTTCGGGTTTGGCTTGAGTAACATATATTGAAGGCGTATCAGTTCGGGTAGTGCTTGCTCGGCTTATATTGAAGGCGTATCAGTTCCGGTAGTGCTTGCTCGGCTTATATTGAAGGCGTATCAGTTCGGGTAGTGCTTGCTCGGCTTATATTGAAGGCGTATCAGTTCGGGTAGTGCTTGCTCGGCTTATATTGAAGGCGTATCAGTTCGGGTAGTGCTTGCTCGGCTTATATTGAAGGCGTATTAGTTCCGGTAGTGCTTGCTCGGCTTATATTGAAGGCGTATCAGTTCGGGTAGTGCTTGCTCGGCTTATATTGAAGGCGTATCAGTTCGGGTTTGGCTTGAGTAACATTTATTGAAGGCGTATCAGTTCGGGTAGTGCTTGATAGGCATATATTGAAATAATATTGGTTCGAGTAGTTCATGCTACGTATATATTGAAGGCAAATCTGTTCGGGAAGTACATGCTACGCATATATTGAAGGCAAATCTGTTCGGGAAGTACATGCTATGCATTTATAGAAGGCATATCAGTACGGACAGTGCATGCACGGCAACTCAGTTACAAATGATTAATTTATAGTAAAGACATACACATCCCTTTCATTTGATATAGGTGAAGATTGTGAAAACCATCGGTACGTTCACATTCCCTACGCGGACCTGTGCTTTAAGTTCCACTTCCTTAACCACACATGGGACGAGGCAGCGGCCGTGTGTCGCGCTGAGGGCGGCAGAGTCGCCACGCTTCCGACTGAAAACCAATTCACGATAATGCAGACACTGGTCGGAATCACGCCAGAATGTAGGTGCAAAGTATTAACCACAATAAATTAAGGACATATTCGGAGCTCCTCGGCCATTTTTATCGAACACTAACTCGGATGTATAGGGACGGTTAACATACTCAAAATTCGATATGTTTAAGTCCGCTGCAAGTAGATCGCGTATTTATTGTTTTTAGCAGCTAAACTGTTTGAATTAACTCTTCTATAATCTTAATTATGTTGCAATAATACGCTTCACTGGCAATCAATTTAACATTAGATCAATAAATACAAACTAAAGTACTAAATTAAATAAATAATATAATTAAAAAAATACGAACTACTTCTACTGCTGTACCGGCATACATCGGAAGTTGTTTTCGTTAAAAATTGCCGAGAAGTTCCGGATGCTTTAGGACAATCATAATACGTGCATATCATCGGTCGAAAGACAAAAGGGTAAAAGCTTTAGTAATATGTGATTCTTTATTTAACATCGCTTAAGGTAAACCATCCATCTTTATGATACAAATATGTGTAAATGCATTTTAGATCTAAATATAGTGATGATTGCTATGTTTAGTTTATATTGATAAACCATTATAACATTAAGCATGGAAATATTATAAATAGCATCATACTGGTGCAATTATTTTGATATGAAATATGAAAGGGGGGTAATAAATGAAAATTTTACTATGATTATAAAAGCAATTTAATCAATTTGTTCCCTAAAAACATATTGTCTATATAAAACGATCTTGATGAAAAGTATTCAATTTATCGTTATGTAACTTTAAAATAATAAAATGCCAGTAGCAATTTGTAGCAATTATGGATGGACTACCTTATATCCTTCTTGCTTTCACCTCTCGATATACAGGAACATTTTAGGTCAGACATATTTAGGGGTATCGGGATTATGCAGCATGTTCATACAACCACGAGAGGTCAATATTAATAAAAACATGAGTTTCATTGCGTGGTGCGTGTGCTTTTGCACGTTTTTTATCATTAACTATTTTGCTTTTTGTCCGTAAAGAGAGCTATAGAAACATGATTCTAGTAAAAATTGATCTTCCTTATTTTTATTTCACAACTTGTTTTAGATCGCCACAAAATGGTATATATCGGCGCAAAAGATCGTCACCATAACGGAACATACTTCTGGGACCGGGGACAGGAAATGACGTCACAAATCCTTCACGCACGTGGTGTTTCAACAATCACATCCGACGGATGCGTAATTATGACGTATTCAAATGGTTATGCTCTCGGCATACAAGCATGCACTTTGAAAGGACCATTTATTTGTACAAAACCGTGACAATAAACGCTTTTTGGTGCATATCATAGTTGTTCTAACTTAAACTTGTGTTAAATCCACGTGACGTCCTTGTGTGACAATAAACGCTTTTTTAGTGCTTATTTAAACCCACGTGACGTCCTTGTGTGACAATAAACGCTTTTTTGGAGCTTATCAAAATTGTTCTCATTAAAACTAGTTTTAAACCCACGTGACGTCCTTGTGTGACAATAAACGCTTTTTGGTGCTTATCAAAGTTGTTCTTACTTAAACTAGTTTTAAACCCACGTGAACTCCTTGTGTGACAATAAACGCTTTTTGGTGCTTATCACAGTTGTTCTTACTTAAACTTATGTTAAACCCACGTGACGTCCTTGTGTGAAAATAAACGCTTTTTGGTGCTTATCAAAGTTGTTCTTACTTAAACTTGTTTTAAACCCACGTGACGTCCTTGTGTGACAATAAACGCTTTTTGGTGCTTATCAAAGTTGTTCTTACTTAAATTAGTTTTAAACCCACGTGACGTCCTTGTGTGACAATAAACGCTTTTTGGTGCTTGTCACAGTTGTTCTTACTTAAACTTATGTTAAACCCACGTGACGTCCTTGTGTGACAATAAACGCTTTTTGGTGCTTATCAAAGTTGTTCTGAATTAAACTTGTGTTAAACCCACGTGACGTCCTTGTGTGACAATAAACGCTTTTTGGTGCTTATCAAAGTTGTTCTTACTTAAACTAGTTTTAAACCCACGTGACGTCCTTGTGTGACAATAAACGCTTTTTGGTGCTTATCAAAGTTGTTATTACTTAAACTAGTTTTAAACCCACGTGACGTCCTTGTGTGACAATAAACGCTTTTTGGTGCTTATCAAAGTTGTTCTGAATTAAACTTGTGTTAAACCCACGTGACGTCCTTGTGTTACAATAAACGCTTTTTGGTGCTTATCAAAGTTGTTCTGAATTAAACTTGTGTTAAACCCACGAGACGTCCTTGTGTGACAATAAACGCTTTTTGGTGCTTATCAAAGTTGTTCTGACTTAAACTTGTGTTAAACCCACGTGACGTCCTTGTGTGACAATAAACGCTTTTTTTTGGTGCTTATCAAAGTTGTTCTGACTTTAACCAGTTTGAAACCCACGTGACCTCCTTGTGTTGCTTACCATTTCATTGCGGTGTTCCCAACATTTATAACCGAACTATATATTCGATAAGATCATATATTTTACAATGATTGTGAAGATTGTTACGCTTACTTATACAAAGTCACTCTCGTTGGCACGATGATGTGCGAGTTTGGTCTTGTGCTGTGGGGGAAACTTGAGCACTCGGAGAAAAACCCACTTATCCGCTTTGGTGATCACTAAACAAACGCACATGCGCCCAGGCCGGGAATCGAACCAGTGTCGCCTTAGTGACAAGCGAGTGCGCTAACCACTGCGCTAAGCCGACAATTAATGTGTTCAAATAAGATAGTTAAATATATTACGCGTGTCTGATTGTGTTGTGTTGTGACGTGTAAAGTACATGTCCATGGCGGTTATTCCACTATTTATTAAATTAAGATATGTAAATGTACTTTTCGTATCTGCCTAAGTTGCTTTGTGTTCAACATTTATCTCAGGGAATTATTTTATTTGTTTTGCTGCTAGGCACCGCATGTAAGTTCCATTGTGTTATTGAAAAAAAATCTTAAAATAGAAATGCTATGCATTATTCAGGAAATATTCAGTTGCATAGGGAATTAGCAAAGTCAAATAAAAGAAGACTGTATTCAATAATTGAGAATATACCAACTACTTGGTACCGAATAATATAAGCGCAGTTTCTACATAGGGAGTGATTGGGTCAAATATTTATATGTAAAACTACATAAACAAGCTCAGCACACAACAGTTTAAACATAAACCCTGTTAAATGGCACCGGCCGGGTAATATGAAAAACTACCTACACAAGCCCAGCAGCCAACAATTTAAACATAAACCCCGTTTAATGGCACAGTGATATATAAAAAACTACATAAACAAGCCCAGCAGCCAACAGTTTAAACATAAACCCCGTTTAATGGCACAGGGTAATATGAAAAACTAATAAACAAGCCCAGTAGCCAACAGTTTAAACATATACCCCGTTTAATGGCACATGGTAACATGAAAAACTGCAGAAACAAGCCCAGTCGACAAACATTTAAACATAAACCCCGCTTAATGGCACAGGGAAATTTGTTTAATAACTTGTTAAATCTTCAAGCCAGCCTTGTTCAAAACATTTCGAGTAATAGGCCGTACGTTGTGCTTTACAATTTTTAACTACCTGCTTCATTTGCCGTATTGCGACTTAAAAACGTAACCCGTACGTTTTCCAGCTCATTTAATACATAATTAAGACATATTCCACTGTTCCAGACGATATTTAACCCATGTGTACATTAAAGTTATTGATAAACTTCAGTTAGACAAAAGAGTATACACAATGAACTCGAACTCAATAGAATTTATCTGAAGCAAAAGTTCATGATGGTTTCACCGTAGATGACATCGACTAATTCAATTGATTCATAAATAAAATATTAGTTGCCACAACAAATGAATTCTTGGAAATCCCTTGAGGACGTATCAAGACTACAATGGAAATGTCAGTGACAAAGCAGGGTTAGGGTTAAGTCGATTCAAGTAGTGTTTAGCATTAAACCGGGACCTCACTTGTCTAGATATTGGGCCATAATTCGAACGTTTTAATTATTGTATTGGCAATAGTCTTTCAAAACTTTCAGTTGTAATGGTAGTAACAAAGAGACCACAACAAATATATTAAATAGTCTATGGCACCTGTCATATTTTCCTTTGAATGTCATTTCATTCACCCCATCTAAAGCCAAAGTCCCGTTTGAATATTTTATAATTTACCTAAATATAGTGTTCCACTTAATGTACGCTTTTCTACTTCACACAAGTGAGAAATTAACTAAAGCCAGTATTGAACATGAGTGATAGCTTGAAAAAAAGAAAGAAAAACAAAGATGTTTCCATTTGTAAGGTATGTTCATGTAAGGATCTTATGTTTTTGTAAAAGATAACCTACTGGTTTATCATTATTTTTTTATTATTAGCTATCCTGAAGTGAATGCATACTTTAATAATATTTACCTTTAACGCTGTTACTTTATTCAGGATTGTTGGGATAAGAGTGAGGTTTGTGCACGTAAAATGGTGAAAATCCCCCATTAAATTTACTGACCGTTTCAAGGTTGTACCTCTTGTAACAATCTTTGAGAAACATACCTAGTTTGTATATAGTATATATGCACTGTGTTGTTTGTGTAGTTTTGTGCTGTAGTTCCATGTTTCTTGTTTGTATTTTTTGTTTTTATTTTGTGTTCTATATCTTAGGTGTTTACCATTAAACGGGGTTTATGTTTAAACTTTTGACTACTAAGCTTGTTTGTGTTATTCACAAACAGATTGATGTTTATCGTTGTATGAAGCCATTTTGCCAGTTCACTGTATGTGAAGGTATTTTTGTTTATCCGTTCACTTACCAAGTGATTTCAAACACAGAAAGACCCCGCAAATTCAAAAAAAATAAGTATTTATCATGATTTTGAATAAAACATAGTTTTATACTAGAAAAAACAACGATGATATTTTTACTTCAAACTAATGAGTGAAAATATCATTTTTAAAAAATAATAATTTCACTCGTGATCATAAAAAACTATATTGCCATTCGTGAAACTATGTTTTTTCATGTTGACAATCTTTAAATAAAATATAATCTTAAACTGAAAACAACAAATATCCGCTGTATATTTACACTGATTATTTGCAAACTGTCATATTTATACAGCGAGTTTAATCGTCTGTTGAAACAGCGGCGTAAATGACGTCACTTGTTTTTTTCGACTGCACATTGACTGCACACGGAACAGGAATGCAAATGCAATTATATTTGAAGCTACGGCTAAGATATATTTGTATTTGCATTTGCGTTCGTGTTCCGAATAAAAATGGTAACATGAAAATAGGAAATATAGGAATATTAAAATAACTGTAATCGAGAAAATAGACACGGCATAGGCTTGTTTTTTTCTCGATTGTCTGTAAGGACTCACTACTCTTTGTTTCTCCGAAGACTATTGATAAGAAGGTTCAAAGGACCAGAAAGACATGCCGTTTGCTTTGTTTTCCTCAATTGTTCTGCTAGGACTCGATCCTTATGCTTTGTATTTCCCCGAAAAGTCTGTAAGGACACCATCGAGTGTCTGTAAGTAATTGTCTTTAATCTTTTGTTTATATCGATTGCCTGTTAGTAATCGGAATGTCTGTGAGACATGTTTTTAAATATTTCGTTTCTCTCGATTGTCCGTTAGGTTTTTTCTCAAATCTTTTGTTTCTCTCGATTGTCTGTTAGGTATAGCCTTTAATCCCTTGTTTTTCTCGAGTGTCTGAAAGGTTTTCCTTTAAGCCTTTGTTTCTCCCGAGTGTCTTTAAGGTTTTCCCTTTAGTCTTTTGTTTCTCTCGATTGTCCGTTTTCCTTTATTATTTTGCTTCTCTCGATTTTCTGTAAGATTTCGCCTTTAATATTTTGCTTCTCTCGATTGTCCGTTAGGTATCGCCTTTAAGCATTCGTATCTCTCGATTGCCTTTTAGGTTTTGCTTTGATATTTTTGATTCTCCCGAGTGCCTGTTAGGTATTTCCTTTAATCTTTTCTTTCTCTCGATTGTCTGTCAGTTATCGATCAAATTGTATGTTAGGCATTGCCTTTAATCTTTTGTTGTTATTCATCGTCAGTCCGTAATTAAATATTATGCTGAAATTGGACGAGTTGATTTATTAATAATACAATTAAAACTAACAACTATTCCTGTCACCTTTCACGTATCACAATAGTTGATCCATTTATCGAGCACGCTTTTATGTATGCCTGGTTCACTTTGAATGTTAAGCGCAAATGCATATTTTATGAACATTTTATAACGGACAGTTTCTTTTATCCATATTTGTCAGAGCAAAAGGTGGACACATGTGCTCAGAAAATTAAATGAGAAGTTGTAACTTTACCAATGGACTGAGATGGACTGATCGTAAACGGTAGAACAACACTATTACGGAGTTTTATTTCAATAGTGTAAATATTTTTAGTGTTTATTCATTAAGTCATTTTAAGACGAAATAATAATGTCGGAAATGTTGGTATCACTGATTTTGATTTTTTTGATCTGTTTGGAATTCAACCCTGTTGAGTGTGCTAATAAAAAGACATCTTACATTGTTCAACAAAATGTACACATGAATAACGAAAGTTTTTATCACACACAAATAAGGACGTCGGGTTTCCGCTCATGTGCAGTGGAATGTTCGAAAACTGACCAATGCGGCACGGCGTCGTTTGAGATGACGTCACAAATATGTCACATGGCCACAGAAAGCACGACTCATGAAACCGAAAGGGAGTTCTTCTTTGTAACAAATGCAGACTGGCGGACGGCTTCGAAGATCATGTTTCCTGGTTTGTGTTCTTCCTTTCTTTATTTTCATGTAATGTTCTCAAAGCCATTTTTATAGACTTCTCATAACGACTTTGACTTTAAATGAATTGAGGGTATCACGAGTGAAGGACATGTCGAATCCTCACTCCTGTAAAAAATAATTTACGTAATAAAACTGCACCCTCACAGATATACAGTTTTTACAACTTTTTTATTTTTTGTCTAAGACATTTTTGCGTAAATATCTACAAAGCAATTTTAAAAGATTGCTGACAAAAAATCAGATCGCAGATTTACATATTTCCGTTCGGAAATTAATGTTTTATTGCGTAAACCATTACCAACAGTTTAAGAAAATTGCATAAAAACATTCAATTTAAATATAAAAAATCTGCGATCTATTTTTTGTCAGTAGTCTTATATCACTGGATTCCATGTATTTTTGCATAAATTGCCTCGTTTCAGGACAAACAATAAATAAAAAATGTCAAAACGTTCAATCTGTGAGGATGCTGCTTTAAAGTGCAGATTGAAAGTTTTGACATTTTTCTTAGTTTTGTCTCAGTCGGTTAATTTTGGTATCATTGCTTCCGATTCAATTATATACGATAACTTACAATAGAACAGAATTCAATTAATTGGAAAACTGCCGAAAAGTGTATAGCTCTTAAAGCATTTGTATCGCTGCTAGCCATTAAACATCAATTTTTGAACGTAAATAAGAAGAACTTTGGTCTGATCTTTTTGTCAGAAATCTTGTATCAATGGTTTCAAGACCTAAACACCAAAGAAAAGACAAAAAAAAATAAATAAAACAGTTGTCAAATCAAACAGTCTGTGAGAGATGAGCTTCATTTTTGTCTACAGGACTTTCATTTCATCTATAGACAATGATTACTAATTATGGAGGATCATGAAAATGGTGTTAAACAATATTTAAGAATGATGTGGTTGATACTAATTTCGGAATTCCAGTGTTCTTGCATATTCAAGAAAAATGTTGAATCAACAACAGCAACAATATCTTTAATTTGCCTTTTCTGGCGTCAAAAATATGTCGAATTACTTGCAGCTAATTGTGCGAAACTTAAATGTCTTAGCGACATGATACTTCGGTCAAATTTCGAAAGCAGTTTTTTACAATTGGCTGCCTCGAAGTGAAATTTAAAAGTGACACTCTTATTCAAGATTAATGCACACACATGCAAAACAAACATACATTTTAAGTGATAACCTTAAACTCCTTATTAAAAATGCGTTTTTTTAAAGTATGAATTACTGATAACAAGATTGCAATCTTGTCTTCAGAAGCTGAAAACGCAAAAATATTATATGATTGGTGATGGCAAAAATATATTCTGTGATCTACTTTTATGTCATAAGGTAGATTATAAGTATATTCCATGGCCGAAAGTGTACGATAGGTTCATACCGGGCCGAGCGCAGGGTGTATTAAGGAAACGAGGTTTACCGAGTTTCCGCAAAACACCCTGCGCTAAGGTTGGGATAAACCTTTCTTACACGAGCGGCTATGAAAGATACTTTTTCTCCCTCCTCAGTTTATCAAAATTAAGTAAAAATGTATTTTTGCATGATCTATTTTGTGCGCAGTGAAAAAAATGCGTATGGATATGTGATAATTCGTACTTGTCGTGAATATGCGCGCAGTGATTCAAATTATGTGAATAGTCAAATCAGTCTTTAAATGGTTCTGAGGAGAGTGACGCATTATTTCTTGAAAGGTGCGTAAAAAAAAATATGGAGACATTTGGAGCCAGAGATAATTAAAAAGCATTCTAAATATTGCCACAAGACAAGGTGTCTATGATGCTACAGACGACAAACTTCAACAAGAGAGTTAACTATAATGTGATGACCATTAAAAATGAGTTCCATACGGGTACTTGTTTTTTCTTTGTCCGTCGGCATGATAAGAATTTCTAGCATGGTTTAATTTTTGGATCAACTTATCTGAGCTGGGAGATATAAAGTGTTTTCTGCGCCTTTCTTTCAAATTAATGTCGGTATCCTTCATAAGAACCATCGTTTTCGACATTTATTTATCCTTTTTATATACATTAAAACCATTGTAACAATTGTGGTAAATCTATTTTGGGATAAAGAGTGCATCTTAAACACATTCTTGTTGTTGCTTGCTTTTTCAGTGATACTCTTATACGGCCATGGAGGACGCTACACCCTGTATTCTCTTGAGGAAGCAACTGCACGTTGTGCTGAAGAAGGATATGAAATTGCCTCCCCTGATGATCTCCTACAAGCACGTGCAATGGGGTTTGCCCTGTGTTCCTGTTCCTGGCTTTCTGATGGGAGTAACGGGTTTGTGCTTCAAGAAGCGAACTATAATTGCATCAGTTGGTATACGGATGGAATCATTACGTGTAATTGGAGCTACGCCGATGTATGGTGTAAGATTTAACAACTAGACGATACAAGATATTAAGTTGTTTGGACACGATTTGTTTCTTTTCTTTGTATTGCGAAGATATCATTTAATAATTTAGAATGTGAATTTCCCCTTCATGTAGATTTAGAAAAAGTAACGCCCCAGTATTCAAAACCTGATTTGTTTAAGATGGTTAACGTATGTGAATTTAACAGTGTCACAATGAATTAGCACTGACACCATAAGGGCGGGCGGACGCGGTGACGCCCAGGGACGCCTATCGGCGGCTTAGTGACGTCAAAGAAAGGTCTGGCTAACATGACGTCTGCCCTTTACGACGAACAGGTACGGTCTAATATATATGCAAAAAGCTACAGAAACATGCTCAGTTACAATTAGCATCGACCTACTGAAGTATCATTTTAGGCTTATGACACACTCAAGTTAATCTTGTTGTTCAATATGGAGAGTTTACTGTGTAATTGTTGCAGTATCGAAATGTGGCGTAAAATTTCACACGACAATACAAAAGTCTTCAGGTTAAATGTGGAAATGTTCGTTTCATATCGTAAATGACTCGTTTGCGATGAATAATATTATAATGTTTAGATACTAGTTTCCCTTCCTTAATATTTCACAGAATTTACCTGTAAAAGATGCTACAATTTGGTTACAATGGGAAACTTCGGGCGCTAAATTCGGCCCTCTCCCGACCGAATATAACAATTCTTAATAAACATACCAATTATATATATATATATATATAGTATAGTGCACTGTGCTGTTTGTAAAGTTTTGTGCTCTTCTATGTTTCTTGTTTGTGAATTTGTTACTATGTCTTTGGCGTTTGCCCATTGCCACTAAACCGGGTTTATGTTTAAACTTTTTGCTACTGAGTATGTTTCTGTAGCTTTTTGCATATAATAGACCGTACATGTTCGTCGTAAAGGGCAGATGCCATGTTAGCCAGACTTTTCTTTCACTAGGTCGCCGATAGGCGTCCCTGGGCGTCACCGCGTCCGCCCGCCCTTATGGTGTCAGTGGAAAATTTCGTGCACCTTGCTGGACCCTCTCCCGACAACTAAGGGAGCTAAGAAACGGTTTCATTCTTTTTGAAATGCAAATGACATGTGAACGTGATTTTAATTCACTTCGCAAGAGCCTGCATTGGCGTCCCTTTGCCATACCCGCGGCCGTGCATTGGATAACATTGGGAAACTTCATGCGCCCTATTCGACCCCTTCCCTACAATTATGATAACTTAAATCATTCAATAATTTTGGGCGTTTTTGTTGATATCAAAGTAGCCATGCTTTGGTTACAAGGGTTTCGGCGGTTTAGAAACCAGTTTCTAAAGTATTACTTGAAATAACGAATGTATGTTTTTTGTACAGATTCAACAAAATGTTGGAGCTTCTGCATGTAGCCATTTATTCTGAATATCTTCAAACAATGATACCGCATATGGTCGTTTGGTTGTTTTAACCAAATGGTATTTCAACACACGTGTTGGATTTCTATCCGCCATGCTGTGTTTTCAAAGTGAACTAGATTTCAGATGGAACGAACCGACAGAACCGCCTGCTGGACGTGGTGTTTGGAGGGGGAGGGTCATAAAATAAACGATAAAACTGTTTTTCATCTCATTAAAAACTTTACACCAAACACAAAGTTATGAAACTGATATAAAACCAAAACTTGATTAATGAAAACTACGCAATGTTTCAAAATAAGCCAATGTGTCTGAATGTTTGACCCTTTGACACCGCTATTATATTATGAAAGAGATATATAAATGAATAGTGATTAACCATTGTTGATGTTCAAATAGCGATTGTGATTATCATATAAAAAGGAATGCTGTGTATTATTCATGATACCTACAGAAGAACGATATGGTTTAGAGAGTTGGTTTAAAAGTCCTCCCTTGAGGACGTTTGAAGACTACAATGGAAATATCAGTGACAAAGCAAATGGTACCTGTCACATTTTGCTTTGAATGCAGCTTGAAAAAAATGCTATTAGTAAGGTCTATTCATTTAAGAATTGAATACCTTAGTATTGATGTTGTAAGAAACCATTTTGCCAGTTCACCGTATTTGAAGAAATTCATGACTACTCCTTCACTGACCAACAGAAAAACCGCAATTAAAGTGTTAACTGCTTTTTTTCTCATTATTCGTGATAAAATATGGAGCTAGTAGTAAAATAACAGCAATCATATCTGATCTTCAAACTAAGGAGTAAAAATTGTATTTAAAAAAATAATAATTTCACTCGTGATCATTAAAAACTACATTGCCATTTGTGAAAATATGTTGTTTTTTATGTTGACACTCTTGAAATAAGATATTATCTGTCTATATCACTCGATCCTTATGCTTTGTTTTTTTTTCCCGGGAAAGATCTGTAAGGACACCGTCATTATTGTTTGTTTCACTCAATGGTTTGTTAGGACTCGTTCCTTATTTGTTGATTTTCTGTAAGAAATTGATCATAATGCTAATAATTAGTTTGTTGGCTAATGACTTTATTTTCTTGTTTCTCTCGATTGTCTCTTAAGAATTCTCTTAAAGCTTTAGTTTCTCTCGATTGTCGGTAATGAATTGCCTTAAATCATTTGTTTTTTCTCGAATGTCTGTTGAGTGTTGGCTTTAAGCCTTTGTTTCTCTCAGGTGTATGTTGGGTAAAGCCTTTAAGTCTTTGTTTCTTTCGAGTGTCTATAAAGTTTTGCATTTAAGACTTTTTTCTCTCGGGTGTCTGTTTGGTTAGCCTTTAATAATTTATTTCCCTCAAGTGTCTATAAAATTTTACCTTTAAGCCTTTGTTTCTCTCGAGTGTCTCTTTGGTATAGCCTTTAAGCCTTTGTTTCTCTGTCGGTTTCTAAACAAGTTTGCCTTTAAACCTTTGTTTCTCTAGGGTGTCTGTTAGGTATAGCCTTTAAGCCTTTGTTTCTCTCCAGTGTCTGTTAGGTTTAGCCTTTAATCAATTGTTTCTTTCAAGTGTCTGTCAGCTATAGCCTTTACTCATTTGTTTCTTTCGAGTGTCTGTTAGGTATAGCCTTTAAGCCTTTGTTTCTTTCGGGTGTCTGTTAGGTATAGCCTTTAAGCCTTTGTTTCTCCCGGGTGTCTGTTAGGTATTGCCTTAAAGCCTTTGTTTCTCTCGAGTATCTGTTTGGTTTAGCCTTTAAGCCTTTGTTTCTCTCGAGTGTCTGTTTGGTTTAGCATTTAATCATTTGTTTATTTCGAGGGTCTAAACATTTTGCCTTTAAGCCTTTGTTTCTCTCGAGCGTCTAAAATGTTTTGCATTTAAGCCTTTGTTTGTCACGGTTGTCTGTTAGGTATAGCCTTTAAGCCTTTGTTTCTTTCGAGTGTCTGTTAGGTATAGCCTTTAAGCCTTTGTTTCTCCCGGGTGTCTGTTAGGTATTGCCTTTAAGCCTTTGTTTCTCTCGAGTGTCTGTAAGGTTTAGCCTTTAAGCCTTTGTTTCTCTCGAGTGTCTGTTTGGTAAAGCCTTTAATCATTTGTTTCTTTCGAGTGTCTAAAAAGTTTTACCTTTAAGCCTTTGTTTCTCTCGAGTGTCTAAAAAGTTTTCACCTTTAAGCGTTCGCTTCTCACGATTTTCTGTTAGGTATCACCTTTAAGCGTTCGCTACTCACGATTGTCTGTAAGGTATCACCTTTAAGCCTTCGCTTCTCACGATTTTCAGTTAGGTATCACCTTTAAGCCTTCGCTTCTCACGATTGTCTGTTTTAGGTATCATCTTTAAGCGTTCGCTTCTCACGATTGTCTGTAAGGTATCGCCTTTAATACTTTGTTTATATCGATTGTCTGTAAGGTATCGCCTTTAATACTTTGTTTATATCGATTGTCTGTAAGGTATCGCCTTTAATACTTTGTTTATATCGATTGTTTGTAAGGTATCGCCTTTAATACTTTGTTTATATCGATTGTCTGTAAGGTATCGCCTTTAATACTTTGTTTGTATCGATTGTCTGTAAGGTATCGCCTTTAATACTTTGTTTATATCGATTGTCTGTAAGGTATCGCCTTTAATACTTTGTTTATATCGATTGTCTGGAAGGTATCGCCTTTAATACTTTGTTTATATCGATTGTCTGGAAGGTATCTCCTTTAAATATCTGTTTCTCACGATTGTCTGTAAGGTATCGCCTTTAATTATCTGTTTCTCTCGATTGTCTGTTAAGTATATCCCTTTAAGCTTTCGTTTATCTCAATTGCCTGCTAAGTTGTTTCTTTATTTTTTGTTTTACTCGATTTCTGTTAAGTTATGAGTTTAATAGTTCTCGATCGTCTGTTAGTTATCAATTAGATTGAATGTTAGGCATTGCTTCTAATCTTTTGTTGATATTGATCGTCTGTTTGTAATACAATATAACGCTAAATTTTGTATATTACAATTCTAACTACCAACTTTTCATGTCATCTTTCACTAATCACAATAGCTCATTCAATTGAGCACCAATACATCAAGCACGCTATCCTGGTTCACTTTAAATGTAAGGCGCAAATGAATATTTTATGAAGTTTTTGTTACGGACAGTGTCGTAAATTTATATTTTTCAGAACAAAAGGTGTATACATGCGAACAGAAAGTTAAGTTGGAAGATGTATTTTTTTATAGTGGACTGAAAGCGTCGAACATGAACGGTAGCACTACATTTATACTAAGAGTTTTGTTTTATTTAGTGTCAGTATTCTTAGTGTTTATTATTTTTTAAGACGAAAGAAATGTCGGAAATGGTATCACTGATTTTGTTTTTTGTTGTCTGCTTGGAATTCAACCCGGTTGAGTGTGATAATATAAAGTCATCTTACATAGTTCAACAAAATGTAAAGATAAATGACTCAAGTTTGTTTCACACACAAATTATGACTTTGAGTTTTCGCGCATGTGCAGCGGAGTGTTCGAAAGATGGCCAATGCGGCACGGCGTCGTTTGAAATGACGTCACAAATATGTTACATGGCCGCAGAAGACACGACGCATGAAACAAAAAGGGAAAAACTCTTTGTAACGAATGCAGACTGGCGGACGGTTTCGAAGATCATGTTTCCTGGTTTGTGTATTTTCTATCTTATCAAGTTATGGTCTTAATGACATATGTGTAGACTCCCCATAACAACTTTGAATAAGTTTAAACTTATTTATTAGACAACGATTGTGAAACAAGTTATTGCAACACTATATTAATCACTCTCATTGGCACGATATTGTGGGGGAAAGCGGAGGAAACCCACATGTCCGGCTTGGCGACCACCATCCAAACTCACATGCGCCTAGGTTAGAAGCGAGTGCGATAACCACAGCGCAAACTGGCCACCAGACTACGGGTAGCCATCGCGAGTCAAGGACATGTCGGAGATAAGAACAATACTTTATTCGTCTTCATTGCTACAAGAACTAATTTTACGTATTAGCACAATCTATGTCCTGTCCTGTCATGTTCGTTAGGTGAAGTTTGGTAAGAAATACCTGGGTCATGAATATGTAAAACTTGAATTTTAAAAATCTCAATAATGTTAATAAACGGAAAAAATTATTCACTCCTAACATAAATAATTTTACTTAGCACAATCTACTCAAATATTGTGTAAAAGAAAGAATGGTATGCGTTGTTATTAGCATGGTTAAAACATTTGTCCTGTTCGTTGCCACATTTTTTGGTGCATTCCGGTGATTGATGTGTGAGCTTGGGTATTCACCAACTAATCTTAACCCAAAATATTTACAGTTGCAATTTATTTTTGTGCGATCAAATTTGCGTTCATTTTGCAAGAACCGGTCGACCTTTCGTGACCTCTGTAGGCGGAGTTTGGTAAGAAAGACCTTGGTCATGCATACGTAAAACTCGAATTAAGAAATCTAGATAAGGTTAATAAACGGGAAAATTCTTGTAACAAAAAATCATTATAACCTAATAGAAATTAAGTTTTGAAAATTAACAGATTTGACTTGATTCTTTGTTTTATCTCAGAGTCAGCTAATTTTGGTATATTTACCTCAAATTCAGTCATATACGACCATTACGTACAACAGAACAGAACTCAATTAGTTGGAAAACTACCAAAATGTTCATTTACCTTAAAGCTTAAGAAACGCTTTTTAGCCATAAATAATCAATTTTCAATGATCAATATGAAACTAAATGTGAGAGTACAGCTTTCAGTTTTGTGCAACTGGAAATACTTTTTTATATATAGATATACTGTTGAAACCCTTTGGCTCGATATTCAAGGGACTGGCCAAAATGCCTCAAGCCACGTGGATATGAAGACATTCGGGAATGTTAACAATGGAAATAACAAAATTGGTCCTTAACATCCAGTTTGAGCCAACGAGAAAATCTAGTCAAGCGATATCGAGCCGACTGTACTGATTACTGAATTACGGAGATAAAGATAATAGTGCTAAATGTAATTGAACTTCAGAGGTTGATATCGTACCTGGAAGTCCAGTGTTCTGACAATTTCTAAATACATTTACAGCCACAGCAAGATTTTTGACTTACAATATCTGACGTCGAAATATCTTTTGTACAAAACCTGGATGAGTTTGCGACATATTATCTTGAGACTGGTTTGCACATATGAATTCGTTGGTTAATGTAAATTTTCGGATGGATATTGACCGACCAATAAATACTTTGGCCAACCTTCTAAAGCAGATTCATACAAGTGGCTGCCACGTAGTGAAATTTTTAAGTGACACTCTTATTCAAAATCAATACATACACATGTATAGAAAACATAAATTGTAAGATACAAACCTTTAACTACTTACTAAATAATGCATTTATTGACAGAAATCATACTGATTACAAGATTGTAACCGTTTATTTGAAAGCTAAAAGCGCAAAAATATTAAATGATTGGTGAGTGCTAAAATATTTATTGTGATCTACTATTGTGTCAGAAGGTAGATATATAGTGTGTTCTGCACCTTTCTTTCAAAATTAAACTCGAAATCCTTCATAAGAACCATTGTTAGCGACATTTATTCATCCTTTTTTGGTATATTAAACAATTGTATTAATTGTGGTAAATCTTATTTGGGAGTGAGAGTGCATCTTTAACAAAGTTTTAAAGTTTATTGGCAAATCGGCATAAATAGCCTTTGGCCATTAACAACATAAATATTGCAAAAGCATATATCAACTACAGACAAAAATGGAATAATATAATGTTATTTATTAGGTGATTTCATATTGGCCTAGTTAATTGTCCGAGGTTAGCTGTATTTGCCTGAGCCCGAAAGGGCGAAGGCAAATACAGCTGACCGAGGACAAATAACTGGGCCAATATGAAATAACCTAATTGATAAGTAATTTATTAATTAACTATTACCATTTTGGTTCATTACATTCTTAAAACTTACCTTAAGTTCACATTAAAGCCGTGATTATCCATCATTCATTTATGGTGTCTGCTTTTCTAGACTTGCCACTAAACCAGATTTATGTTTAAACTTTTTGCTACTAAGCATGTTTCTGTAGCTTTTTGCATATATATTGACTGATTTTGACGTGCATACTTTCAATAAAGCACTCTACAGTGTAAGAAAGCATGTCTTTTCGTCTTAACTTCGTAAATCGTTTGCCAAAACATTAAATGTTTCACCTTCGTCGTCCATTTTGTCGGTGTAGAAAATCCCAATAGTCGTTAAATCTACCAACAGGTTAAAAACAACTGTTATATCAAACCGTACAAAGTGGTTCAATCATTCAGGTCTATATATTCCAAAAAGGTTTATACGAAGCACATTTTTTAAAACAGTCGGAAAAACGGAAAACAAAATGGCTATCTTTTAAAACTATTTCCAGCATATTTTTCATATAAGACGAGTATCGACAGCAAATGAAAATGGCCCATTTCTCGAGTCCTATATTAGGCGAGTTTTTAGCCAATCAAACGGAGAAAAATCATATTAGCCGAGTTTTGTTGATATTGGCCGAGTTTGGTCGATATTGAGCGAGTTCTGGCATATAATGTATTCAATCGTCTGAAATTGGTACCCGTTTCTCGTCACGTTATAGTTGATAAAAATAAATAATATATATATATTATTTAATTAAATATCACAGCATTAGTTACTTAACATTTAGAAGAAAATACATAAATAAACACTTGGCTTAACATAAGAAGCATTGCTATTGTACAAGGAAAGTACTTCTTAAATTCATGGCTTCTTTAATGTAAACTGTTATCTTAGTTGTTATTTTGCTTAACATTAGTTGTTTAAACATATCTTAATATGGCCATGATATTTTACCTAGGTATTTTAATTTTCTACAGCATTTAACAAATGCTCGTTGTTATTTCAGTGATACTATTAGTTGGCCCTGGCGGACACTACACCCTGTATTCTCTTGAGGAAGCAACTGCACGTTGTGCTGAAGAAGGGTATGAAATTGCCTCCCCTGATGATCTTCTACAAGCACGTGCAATGGGGTTTGCCCTGTGTTCCTGTTCCTGGCTTTCTGATGGGAGTAACGGGTTTGTGCTTCAAGAAGCGGACTATAATTGCATCAGTTGGTATACGGATGAAATCATTACGTGTAATTGGAGCTACGCCGATGTGTGGTGTAAAATTTAAAGAATAGACGATACAAGATAACAAGTTGTTGAACACAATTTGTTTCTTTGCTTTGGATTGCGAATATATCATTTAATAATTTAGTATGTGAATTTCCCCTTCATGTAAATTTTGAAGAAGTTACGCCCCATTATTCAAAACCTGATTAAGATCATTTACGTATATGAATTTAACAGTGCCACAGTTAATAAGCATCATCCTACTGAAGTATTATTTCAGGCTTCAGAAACTCCATAAGGAGGATAATTTACAGTATAATTGTAGCAATGGCGAACTGTGGTGTAAAATTTCACTCAATAATACAAAAGTCTTCGATTGAAGAGGAAAAATATGAAAACATTTTTCGTTACATTTCGTAAATTGCTGGTTTGTTTAAATATATTATATATACTAGTTTCCTAAATGAATATTTTACAGGATTTACCTGTTTAAAGATGCTACAATTAAATTACACTGGGAAACTTCGAGCGCTTAATTTGACCCTTTCCCGACCGAGAAGAGGACTGAAGCCGGACCTGTTCACTGTAGGGGGCGAATATTACGTTAGCAAGACTTTTATTTGACGTCAATAGGCAGTCGATGGGCATCTCTGGGCGTCGGTACGGTGTCAGTGGAAAATTTTGTGCACATAGCTGGACTCTTTCCCGACAACTTAGAGATCTGAGACCGGTTTCTATCTTCTAAGAAGGCAATTGTCACGTCGCAAGGGCCTGGGCGGCATCCGCGGCTGCTCATTGAATTACAATGGGAAAACCTCGTGTGCCTCGTTCGACCCTTTGCCTACAATTATGATTATTGTTTTTGTTGATATCAAAGTAGTCATGTTTTGGTAACATGGGTTTCGGAGGTTTAGAAACCTGTTTCTAAAGTATTACTTGAAATAACGAATGTATGTTTTTTGTACAGATTCAATAACATGGTGGAGCTACATGTAGCCATTTATTCTGAATGTCTTCAAACAATGATACAGCATATGGCCGTTTGTCTGTGTTAACTAAATTGTGTTTCAACACATATGTTGGATCTCTATCCGCCATGTTGTGTTTTAAAAGTGAACTAGATTTCGGGTGGAACGAAGCGACAAAACCGCTTGCGGGGAGTAGGGGGGGGGGGGGGTGTTTGTAAAACAAACGATAAACTGGTTTTTATTACATTTAAAACTGTACCACCAAACACAAAGTTCATTGAAATGATATAAAACAAAAACTTGGTCAATCAAATCCCCGCAATGTTCAAAATAAGTATGAAGGAGTGTTATTCATTATTCATGATACCTACACAAGAACGAAATGGTTTGGAGAATCGGTGTAAAAGAGGAAAGTTAAAAAATGTGTACGTGTGGTTTAAAATTTTGATAACAAATGGACGTTCTATATAGGAAATGTTCGGTCAAGAATAATTTAAACAAGCATGAATACTAAGAAATATAAGAAGATTATATGAAGTGTTTTTTTGTTTGTATTAATCTGATTTTAAAACTTTCTTTTGTATCGTTGTGAACTGAATAGAAGGATAAAATTTATTTGTGTTAATACAACGTTTATTTAGTGTGAGATTATTCTTAATTCCGTTTCTTTAAGTAATATCATTGTACGCTTTTTCACTCTAGATTGCACGATGTTGCTCGAGAGTGTGATCTTGCGTTATGGGGGTAAAGAGTGATATATGAAAATCCGTAAGTCCGGCTTGGAGACCACCAACCGCTTTCACATACGCACAGATGTAAAGCATTGGTGAAAAGCGAGTGCGCTATCCTTTGCGATAACCTGACAGCAACATCAGGGGCGTAACTAGGCGTACCCCTGTTCGCCCGTGCGTACAATTTCGATTCCGTCATTGACAAAAAAAGAGAAAGGCTTATACTTCGAAAACAGTAATAAAAACCATCTGCAGCAGGTGGCATTCGCCTTTAACTACTCCGCAAAACGCTTACTTCAATTCTAAGAAACGCTTGCAGAAAATGATGTCAGCAGGGAAGAAGGCATAACGGAGGGAACGCATTGCACACATTTTTTTGTATCATACAGGTATAACACAATCTTATTTATACAGTCGAAAATAGAATCATTGCGTAAATATATTTTTATTGTTAACAAAACACCATAGTGGTACGGATATAATTTTCTTTATCCTGTAGGATCGTGGTAACTACACTCGACCGACTTGCCGATGAATATTCATTGTGACCCTAGTGGAGATTGAAAATATTATTTCATCCCTAGTTTCACTGTCTAAAATTCTTCAGGCGAAGGACTGTGACTTGCTTCATGCAGCTAACGACACACGAGTCTTGTTGGTTCTTTACCATTTTTCATGATAAATATTAAAAATTCAACAGAAATGTGTAAGCATGAGCTGATTATATACATAAAAAATATTGTAATATCCACAGCGCCTTACGAATCTTAATACTTTAAGGCAGAGAGAAATGAGGATGAAGTCTGGAGCAGCCTGTTTCAGAAAGCGGTGAACATTGTAGGTGACGTTGACGTCATACCCGCCGCTCCAAGACGTTATGGTCGTCATCAAAATCGACCGAGCTCCCCAGACAACACATCAGAATTTTGAGAGAGACACATATTATTGCTTTTCTTCGACCAGTTGCTGGTAGAATTAAAGACACGCTTGACGCAGGGCCATGGTCGGTTCTGTGCCCAAAAGCTTCTTCCATTTAAGGTATCTTTTTACATAATAAAACATCCTTGGATTTGTTTGCTAAATCAGGTATATGATTTTTAGTAAACTGGTTTAATTAATAAAAAAGTAACATCCGTCGCAATCTATGTACCAAGCCTTCCACGCATGCCTAGTTGTGGATGAAACCATTTTTGTCCGCGAGTGTTAGCAGTGGCGTATGTGGTGGACGGACGTGACGTTGGTGGTTAATGTTTTTGCACGCCGATAATTTAGGAAATTCTTTCGGAAGCCGTGGGTTGTCTTCTTCCGAAATCAAGATATTGTGCTAAGGCGATCCTTGCCTTTGTGTTCTGAACATTATCAAATCACATTTAGCTGCGTAAGGACGATTGTCTTATATTAAATTCACGACAATTATGCGAATGTCCGACTAGCGTAAGTTCTTTCTATGATGGTCGCGGAGTAATGTTATGACTGCCGAATTAAAACGTACGCGTTGTCTTCGACAACCTTGCATAGTCATATAACACACATTTAATATGTGAACCTTCTTCGAAACGTTCCATATTTATATGAACAACGGCAGAAACAAGTTCAGTAATCGAAAGTTTAAACATAAATCCCGTTTAATGGCACAGAGTCAAAGCCAAATTCATGGAGCACAAAATCAAACAATCACAACCAGAAACATGAAAGAACAACACAAAACTCCACTAGCATCAAACCACTCTTGCGAACATACATCAGCTTGCTTTGATTGCACGACCAACGAGACCGTACGTTGTTTGTCACAGACCCTTTACATTACAGTCTAAATATTGTTTAACATGTTACAAGATACAAGAATCATTATTTGAAGTCGGGTATATGTTATTAACAAGAAACTTTAGCTCAATGAGCTTTTCCCGACATTAATAACAATCATATCTAATATATCAAAACAAATCAACGAACTTGTGACACTGAAATAAAAGTAGGTTTGAATATTAAAACAAGTATTTACAAAATCCGTTCTTCATTATATTCACGCATACAGTTATACAAAGTAAGGTGAATTTCAGCATTGAAAACAGTGATTACATCAACAAATTCATGGAAAACAGCCACAAAAAGTTATACACATTATTACAAAGCAAGATCTATTTGCAACAATAACGATAAATAGTTTGGCCTGAAATGGTTTGAGTAAGAAAAAAGAAGAAAAAACATGTTCGAAACTCAACATAAACAGTCGAAACTCGTTTTAATATGTAACCGATAATAAAATATTATGATTCGTAGGGATATACAAATACTTAACAATACTAAAACATAAGATTTAGTATAAAAATGCACAATATGTAGGAATATTCCGTATTAAATCACATTACTGCGAGTTATACCAATGATTGAATGAACATGCCAATACGTATGTACTGTCAACTTATTTGAAAGAATTAGTAGACAATACATATGTTATGCACCCTTTTTAATTAAACATAATGTTTTCTCGAAAGTGAAATGGAAATCATTGTTTTAGGATTATTTAGTGTTGTACTTGTTTGCAAGTCATCCTATAAACATGCCATTGGAAAATAATTATTCATCGCGGTGAAATAATTAATTGAACTAACAATTGTACTGAGTGATCTAAGCAACAAATCTAACCACTGTGTACCTCACAGTATGAATTACTAATGGTAGGTTTAAGTGCTTGATTATGTAAAACTATATATAAAACACTTTTCCAAACATTTTTAATGATAATGCATCTCATTTTTACGTCAAACAATGATTTTTGACACTCGGAAATATAAATATTTTAAAGCGAAATGTCATTGGAAGGTTAATTAACTTTTGTAAATGAAAAGGTTAATAGCTAGGTAAAATGAAAATGTAAAGCAATGACATAACACAATAGATTGCTTTTAAAATATCTGTTTACTCGATCTTTGACAAATATATCGTATTCTTTGGTATAACCGCACTCGATATTTTAATTATTTATGCTAGATTTAAGACCTTGGTTTTGTCAAACTATATACTATTATATACCACCATTATGCTTATGCATTTCAGTTTTACATCAAAATAAAGGTTTTCAAACCGGTGGTTATACATTAAAAGGGTATAGTGAAATTGGGTCTTGTAAATGAAAATGTTAACAAAAAGGTAAACACGTAAACAATAAAATAAAACAACGCATATTAAAATATGTATAATCTTAATTACTGTCTAATGTACCGTACCATCTGGTACCATCTAGTAAAAGCGAACTTCAGATCTCAAAGACTCTATAATGACAATTTCTAGGTTGTTCATACCTAGCACTGACTATATTGTATAGTTACCTTTATATTATTCCAAGATATCCTAGCGCTACAATTATATTATCTTCATATAGGCATCCAATATTGATAATGGTATAGACGGGCGAAACTGGTACAAGGCTATAAGGTCCATTCCATTAAAAAATCAAAGCACTGAGAGTGCTGATGAACGGTGGAAAAAAATGTTAAGGAATAATTGTATTTGTCACCAGATATTCATTTAATTCCAAAGGATATAACTTATGACGAACAAAAGTTCTAATTCAAAAATATGTAGTTGAATTACGATTAAAAGTTAAAGTGCTTTTTTCAAAAGACCGTTATAGGACATATTGATTTGTATTCTTTACCTCATTGTTGTTATCAGGTTATTTAATACAAACTGTTTGACTGTTTAATCATTGTGTCTAATTATTATTATCTTACTTCGTTTGAAAGTGTAAAATGAATGTTCAGACGCATTTGTATATGAATCTGGAAAATGCTTTATATCAAACTTATGACTGTTCATTCTCTGACTACATTTTTGTTGTGTCTGACCAACATATTGCTTTTTACATTTTTTGCAATTGATAACATATATAACATCTGTAGAAGAACAGGACAATTCATGATTTATCTTAAATTCTTTGCAAAAATATGTACTTGAAAATTTGTCATTTTCAAAAATAGTACAACAATGTGAACATCTCGATCTATTACATTTAGTAACGAACCCGTTAGTGACAACATTTGTAAGTTTAGAATTCACAAGTATATCTTGAATATTTTTAGGCCGCTTATATGCAACAATTGGTTTGTAGTTAATGAGATCTTGGAGAGTTTCACTTTTTGAATATCTGAGTAGTCCCCAATATTGGTTTATAATTTTACCAATGTTTGGTATTAAATGATGGATTAAAAGTACACACAAAAGGAATAATGTCTTTTTCCGAGGATTTAACATTTGGCTGCAAGGCGTCCCCTGCATTGATGGAAAATGTTTTCGAAACAGCTTCATCTATAACAGAAATTGGATAGTTTCGTTCTTCAAAATAGATTTTTAGTTTATCACATTCCTCATGGAAACGGTCATCACTTGATGTTATTCTTCTATAGCGTTTAGCCTGGCTGTAGGGGATGCCGACCTTGCACTTTTTTGGATGACACGAAGAGTATTCTATGTATTGGTGGCAATTTGTTGATTTTTCAAAAACGCTTGTTTCCAAACCACCCTTTAAGTCTTTTTCGATATGGACATCCAAGAATGAAACACATGTTTTAGAGACATTATTTGTAAATTTAATATTTTTGTGGACATTGTTGATATCGTGAAGAAAAGCCGTGAGTAAGCTTATTAATACTCGCACTCAGGCCTTGCCCATTCGGTGAGTGCTTCGATTAGATTGTTTGTCATTTTAGTTTTTTAGCATAGTGGATAGACCGTGTGTAACCATGGTTAGAGTTACCGTGGTTCTTTTACGTGCACCAGTGTGTAGCACTGTTACGCTGGACTTGTGGCGGGGAATCAAACCTGCGACTCCTGGATTGACAGTAAAGTGTGTTGCATCTAGGCCACAAATCCACTACTAGTTATCCAAACATAGTATTAATGCTATTTAAGTCACAGTGGTTTAATTAATCGAGGCTTTATAAAGGAAAGTAGTTGCATAATTTAAGATTGTTTTATTGTTGGTTTACATACGATCTATGTACTCAAGCATACCTGATCGATATTTTATATCTCAAGGGAATGCGTCTTAATTTGAGTTCATATAGTTATTGTTATATCAAAGCGATATTCACCCGGTGACTAGCAAATATTCCCCCATTGATTTACAGGTTATGAATATTTATCTCAGGCTGGTTCGGCATTAGGTCATTAAGACGTCATCTATTTGGACATTTCCGACGTCCAAGGCTAGCGCAAAAGACCACATGGTTATTAAACCATTATACAGATAAAGGAAGAAAGGCAATATTTTATAAGAAAGAAGGAGTATTGTCATAAATCATTTTGCGATTCAAACCTTGTTGTAAAAGAATTTATAGGAATTCATTATTGCGGAAGTCTTTTCAATACTTTTTATGTTAGTGTTTGGTTTTGATTTCAAACTTTTTGAGTGTCTTTCTAAATCGTCATATTACCTTGTTGAATAAAGCACTATGATAAATAAATAAACTGTGTATCTAACGGAATTTAAGACCTGAGATTTCTAGCTTGCGCAGCATATTGTACAGAATCTGACCAGTGAGACACAGCACCGTTTGAAAGGACTTCATAAATATGTTACATGGCAACGGAGTATACGACGCATGCAGATTGTCGCGAGCATTTATTTGTAACGAATGCAAATTGGCTGACGATGTCCAAAATCGTCTATCCTGGTTGGTATTTTTACTATCAACAAAACAACAGCAACGACGACAACAACAAACCACATCAACATCAATAACAGTAGGATTAATAACAGCATCAGCAACAATAACACCAATATCACCACCAACAAAAACAACAACCTATCTTCAAGCTATTTAGTGTCAAGTGTTATTGATGGACGTTCAGAGCACTTAGCCCTATATAAATCAACGTTTTAAGTTTGAGAATTAGGTTAAGAAAAGTCAATTTCATTGTTTTAAAGTATCTTTAAAAGTTTCACAAAATAGGAATAAACTATAATTTTGTTAACCATGTTATTTAAAATATTTACAATTATTTCACTCAAAATAGCACTTTAATAATGAAATTAAGATTTGCAGCGTTGTCCATATTCACCGACATCTTGACTCTGATAGACATCTTATAGAATGATAACAATATTATATGTGGGTCATCAGGAATCAAACTTAAACATGATTTATGTTTTTAAGGCTATATATTTAAACAAAACAAAAACATATTATTACGGATAATTATTGACAGTATATTTATCTCCCCATGCTTTTGTTTTTTTATGTATACTATGATAATATTTACTTATTTTTTTTTTTAAATTCTTACCATCTTACTTGATTTTGTATGACTATTGACAATGGCTTATCACATTATAGGTTTTACTATTTGAGAGAGCATAGGCATATTGCCTAATGAATTTGAAACTCTATAAACTCTATTTGTATTTGTCAGACAGCTAGCTTATTAACTGTTCAAATATCAGTGCGTTTCTATTGTTCGTGATATATTTTGGAATGCTTTGGGTTTTTTCATTTGATAAATAGGTTATAAAAATACTGACTTGCCGCTGATCATAAAAATAAAATGTCAGGTGTAGGTCTACATAAAATCCTTGTTTCAGAATCCTTCTTCTTCTTCTTCTTCTTCATTTTCTTTAAAGTTCTTCTTTTTTCTTTTTTTTCCTTCTTCTTCTTCTTCTTCTTCTTCTTCTTCTTCATTTTCTTTATAGTTCTTCTTTTTTCTTCTTCTTCTTCTTCTTCTTCTCCTTCTTCTTCTTCTTCTTCTTCTTCTTCTTCTTCTTCTTCTTCTTCTTCTTCTTCTACTTCTTCTTCTACTTCTTCTTCTACTTCTTCTTCTTCTTCTTCTTCTTCTTCTTCTTCTTCTTCTACTTCTTCTTCTTCTTCTTCTTCTTCTTCTTCTTCTTCTTCTTGTTCTTCTTCTTCTTCTTCTTCTTCTTCTTCTTCTTCTTCTTCTTCTTCTTTTTCTTCTTCTTCTTCTTCTTCTTCCTCTTCTTCTTCTTCTTCTTCTTCTTCTTCTTCTTCTTCTTCTTCTACTTCTTCTTCTTCTTCTTCTTCTTCTTCTTCTTCTTCTTCTGCTTCTTCTTCTTCTTCTTCTACTTCTTCTTCTTCTTCTTCTTCTTCATTGTAATCCTGGACGAGGTTTAGGGGCTCATGCTACCTGTTTGGAGACACTGACATTACATTCTACAGCGCACTGGTAATTCTAGTATTATATATACATTGTTGATAGTATTGCTTAGTTTTTTTTATAACAATCATGTTTACATTTAGATTTCACATGTTGATGCATCCCTTGTCAGCAGACAAGATGTTGTTTTAGACACTAAAAATTGATCCATTTTAAACGGTCAGTTATTGCTCTTGAAGCGACGGTGGATCGATTCAAGCCGGACGAGTTTGGTATCATCGGGTACTTTGGTTTCCCCAACATCACAAGACCACACTTTCACGTAATATACTTGCCAACGAGAGAGTTGTAATAACTCAGTTCACAATCGCTATACAATAAATAATTTTAGACTTAACGATTTGAGGACGTCGTTGACGATTACGTTAACTTTTATTTCCGTGGACTGCGTACTATGTGTATTGATATTGTTGTGCAGTTTTGTTTCTAATAAAGCTGTACGTTTATCTATTACGATGATAATTGATGTTGAAGCAATTTGTTTATACTTTTTTATTTGTATATTATACGTGTATATTTGTGATATAAGACAATAAGCGGTTATTTAAAGAAGGTCTCTTTTCAAATCATAATTTTAATATGATATTATACTTATTTGCGTTTAGGTGTTATACACGTGAACGACCTAAATGAATGTGTTGTATTTTATAGTTATTAAATGCATTGAAACTGTAATCAAGCGGGCTAAATAATTAATTCATACAGAAACATACATTTGCATGTAGATAGTTATGACGTGAATGCCTTATTAAATGATTGAATCGTATTTTGAATGCATTGATTGTTTTCAAAGGGTTCATTAGAGGGTTTATTGGTTGATTAATACTTTGGAATAACGATCAATAAACATCAATGGAAAATGGTAAAACAGATTTAACCAGTTTTTCAGTTCAGCCTTTATAAATCAAAGCGTTTAACATTTGAGATTGTTATTGAATATTTTGAATATTTGTGTCATCGATCTACTTGACAAATGGTATCTTTAGCTCTGGCTTTAAAGCTATAAGCATACCCTGAATAGTATCGAATGCAATAAAATTAGTTGAACCGCGACTACGTGCTTAGACATCACGATGGATATGATTTATGTTTTCCCGTGTACAAGTTGCCAGGAAAATGGAATGAACTCCGATTCAGTGAGCTACTGTGAACAATGTGAAAAATGTTTCTGTACCATCTGTGTGAAAATGCATCACCGCATTCTGAAAGACCGCACTATTCTTGACAAGAGCGATCAACATTTATGGCTCAAAGAAACGGATAGTGCCTATTCAGATTCTTACATCTTGCCAAGCGCATACTACTCGCTTGTATATAAAGATATAACTATTATTGAAAGTATGAATATATACATATTATATTCAGGTTTGAGGAAATCCCTCATAAACAATTAATTTAGTATTTTTGGGCGTAATCCTTGAATTTCAAGGGTGATAAAACGCGCAAATTACAGGTTATTTTAAAATCTTAATTGTTGTCACAAAGTCATGGTTTTGTTTTTGAAAAAAATATTTTTGAACTAAAATGCTTAATATAATTACCAATTAATGCTATAATGATCAGCATTGTTTAAGGCAACAAGATGGTTATTTTAACTGATTTTTTCTACAATTGTACAAATAAGTGTTTGTATTAATATACAGACCCAGACATGTTAAGTTAATACGATTTGCTAGAATATGTACAGATGTAAAAAAATTCAGCTCTCGCAGTAAACTTATGACGCCAAAAAACCTTCAAAAACAGGGTTTCCGATATTTTAAATTAAGGAAAACTTTCTCAAAATTTGTTAATGGTCATTTTAATCTTATATCAAAGTACAATAGTAGCCTTAAATCTCTCATTGCTGATAGTATTGCTCATCTCGATTTTTATGGTGATGTTTTAAAGAAAAATCGTAAAATTAAAATGTTTCCAGTAGGTAGTTGGGCAGATAGACCTAATGAATTACTTGTATTTTATTTAAACCGTGGATATAAAGGCAATATTTTGAAGAGCACTTGCCTTCTTGTTTTTGAAGATGAATACCTGAAACCAAACTATACTTGAAGAATGCTCAGGTGTTTATCTGCCGGTAGTTATTCGAGATGTTTGTATTAAATCAAATGAATAAGTTGTATCTACAATGAGTTTCGTTATTTATTAAACTAACGATCGATACCGTTAAGCGGTTTATGTCTGAATGTACTCCTCTAACGAATCAATTATTAATTACCTACAATTCAAATACAAACGAAGACCGCGTTGGTAATATAAACTCGTTAGATAGTTTCAAATGACATAAACTCTGCGCAGATCAGTGAGACAATAATTTTCTAAAATGATCGATTCACTGAGTCGTAAAATTTAAGATTTAGTCAAAATGCATACCGCTTTTATAGATATAGAAAAGACAAGTACGACTATAATTTGTATAAAGGAGACGGTGCCTACTAAAGAATTTATGGAAAAAAAAGAAACTGAGTGCCACAAACATAGGTATCAGGTATTAAAACAAAATAATATAAGCCCAAAAATAAACTTGGTAGACACTTATGTGCCTTAGAACAGGGGTAACCCGGTGTGCTCAATTTAGCCTTTGCATTTGTTGAATATTCCAAGTCACCACTTTTGAAAGATTATCAAGAGTCTGTCGCTGGATAAGCTAACATGAAGTTGAAAGATAACTTAATGAGCCTTTTAAAATAAAGACATGTAGTGAAGTATAAGACAATTCGAATCCGAAAAGGCTCACGGTATTGATGGTAATGGCACATAGTTTTTATAGCATGAATACTATCTTAAATAAATATAATATTTAATAAGATTATTTTGTTTGCCGAGTTTCAAGCCATCCGTAGTATTAGTAAAAACCAGATCATCCAACGTAATATGTTTTTGCGGAATATTAAAGTGACACTCTTATTCAAAATCAATAAAACACATGTATAACAAACATAAATTGTGAGTGATAAATCTTTAACTGTTTACTAAATAATGCATGAATGGAAAATACTAATTACTGATAACATGATTGTTAACGTGTATTTAAAAGCTGAAAAACCCATACTATTAAATGGTTGGTGAATGCTAAAAGATTTACAGCGATTTTCTATAGTCTCGTAAGGTAGAAATACCGTGTTTTCTGCACATTTCTTTCAAATCAAGCTCGGGATTCCTTCATAAGAACCAATTTTTTCAACATTTGTTCATCTTTTCTGGTATATTTAAACAATTGTAAACGTTGTAAATCTTATTTGGGAGTAAAAGTGCATCTTTAAGTGAAAACATCACTGCTGACTAGAACTTACGTTTACTGAAATACATGTGCAAATATATTGATAGTCTGAAAATTAATCCCATACGTAAGCATAGTGCTTAAAACCACTCAGTTTTTCATAAACATATCCAAGCATTATTAAATTACGACTTACTAAATGGTTCGAACAATGCTACCCTATAGGACAGAAAAGAACATGATATTGTATTGCGTATTAAACAGTTCACACAATTCACACAATGATATAAGTAACACATATGCCTTGTTTTTTGACATATTGTATTTTTTGCATATATACATGGCGATCGGTTATTATTGTATGAATACCCGAAAAAAGAAATGATAATGAGCAGTTTATATCAAAATAGATATATAGTGTTTAACTATGTTCCTATAAAATGTCTTAAGCATGTACAAAATGATGTTGATAAACCTGTGTCAGTGAATATATTATTCGTTAGGTCACTCTCAAAGAATGCCAAATCATAATCTTATTAATATAGAACAGCATCCGGATTAAGTTTGCAAATCCAGCATTTTTGCAAACTTATTTTCTTTTTTTTCACCCAATGTTTTTTTTTTTATTTTTGTCATTTTGAAATGTGTTCGGTAATACTAATAAGAGATAAATTTTATTTCCTGAAATTTGATTTAGAAATATGTTTTATTTGCATTTAAAGTCAAGTTTTCCAATGGGATTCCCATTGGAAAATGGCCTTCCCATTGGAAAATGTTTTTTCCAATTGGAATATCAGCCCAATATTTTTTTGTTGGAATATTCTCCAACATTTTAAAAACAAGAGTGATAAATAACCATCATTATCATAAATGGTTAAAATGTTTTCTAGAAAAAGTGCGTTTATATTACTATTTATCATTTTTTTATAAAAATAATTCCCGTCGACAATTTTTTCCAATTGGATTTTTCTCACGATTCAATATGGAAAAAATCAGGAAATCGGAGAACTCCAATTGGAACATTGTCCAATTGGAAACTTCCAATTAAAAACATTGGCAATGGGCTTAATCCAATTGGAGCTTCTGTCAATCAAATCTAATGGGAAAATAATTCCACTTACCTAAATCTCATAAAGGAATACCTATTTTTTATTTAGGAATATATTTTTAGTTTTTTTTTATTGTTTACCTGTGTCCTGACATTGTACCCATCCAATTCCAGGCTAACACTTCTGTGCCGATATCTTAGCGATTTAAGCATCATTTAATGAATTTTAATGCAATAAATCATATAAAATAATTACCTGAAGTATTCTAACTCAACCAGTGACACAAATTCCATTGTTTAAAAATCTTTACACTAGTTTCTTCTCCTCAGACGCCATTTTTTAATCTTTTAAGATGTGGTTACAAACGACCAAGAATTTATTCATTTTGGGACCAAAGTTATAATCAGTTTTACGCTTGAAAATGTTATTTCGCTTGTCAATACCTTTACACAAAAATTGAACCATTGTCTTTACTTTTAATGAAGATGTAATTAATTGATGGATACCCATATTAAATGTTATACCTTAGATAATAGTTTATTTCATAGAAACTGTTCTGCAGGGGAGCAGGACCTTTCAACCCCAAGAGGCTTTTAAATTAACCCCTTCTAAAAAATAAGACTTTTAGACCCCTATTTCAAAATCTTTTCAACCTCTACCTGTATGGACATTTCAACCCCTATATCAAAGCCTTTTCAACGCCTAGTTAAATCATTTTAATAACCATATTAAAGACTTTTCAACCCCTAAACCAAAGACTTTTCAACCCCTAGTATTTGATTTTGAGCTGGTCCATGCTAAACACCATTAAAAAAGGCTGGAAGGCATTTAAGAATGACAACATGCATCATGTGCCCATGAAATGCCTACCGCAAACACGTAGAATTGGTGTTGGAGTATAATATGTTTTAGAAAAATATCGAACTGAAAAAATATAGGGTTTGTGAATTTTGCATTACAAAATAAACGATATTGGTAATGCCATAGTGTCACTTTACTACATTGTATTATATAAGCCAGTCATCCTACAAGATAGCAAAAAGCAAAATCACACATATGATGATTACTTGTATGTAAATCATCTTGTATATGTGAACATAGAGTTTACAAATTCTCAGTAAAACAATTTGTACTTGTAAGCTAGCTGATTGTAAAAACACTTTGTCATTCTTAAAGGGGCTCGCACCTTCTTGGCACTAAATAATCATTTTCCAGGTAATGTGTCTGAAATAATTAGTTAACTCTGTGATACCGAAATTGCAGAACTAAATGAAAGTATAAAAATAAAGTCGGGTTTTAATCGGGGGCGAAACTACCCTTGATACGTCAAGGACAAAAATACATGACCACTCAGCAAAAGGGACTCGTACATAATTAATTGGATATTTTGTTATTTATACCTTGAAAGCAACACCTGATAATGTCAATTAACAAATCAAGATTCTGCCTTTTGCTGAACTGCGTTAGCAACGGTTTTGGAAATCGTTGACTTCAAAGACAATATTTTATCATATCAACATTTGTTGGAGAGTTCCAGTTAACAGTATCTTAGTTTTAACACTCCTGATGGTCTGATACACTATTTCATATCTAAAACAAATCCTGCAAAAGAACCACATTTTACACACCATGAGCGAGTCACTATAACTTATACAATCAAATCATACCTGGTTTAGCCTTTTTGAGGTAGTACATGCACCCAAAACGCCAACACGTACAAATCCCCCCCCCCCAAAAAAAAATGTCGTCCAAGTTAACTTTTAATTTCAAGGTATGGGATACAGGGTAATAATGAAAAATGTCTAGAATGGACCAGTTTGGACTAGAAATTGTAAAGAGCCAAAGTAAACTCAAAAGCTTACGCCCCATACATGACACTCAATCTAATGTCAATCCTGGAACCGCCCCTGAATTATGCGTTCATTGGGTTTATTTCTGAGTTTGTGAAGGGGTGCGCCCATGCATTGTCTACAATATTGCTTGACCCGCGCTTGCCATCACGACTATTACATTAATAAACTACAGTATCAAAAAGTTAATTATAAATAACCTGTGTTCGAAAGAAAGAAGAAGAATTGAAAAAAAAACATAAAAAAAAATACTCGAGTGAATGTACCTTCAAACCGGTTTAACACAAACATGTCACTGTAATTAATACCATCTGCTGTAAAATGTCGGGATGTGTTAGAGGAATGATTTTGTTTTATGGAATTTTGAAGTACGATGAATGGCACTAAAGTGTTGCCAAATTGATATCTCAGACACCCATTGGTAAGTCATATATTTGTTTCATTTATTTTTGTGTTGCTTGTTGAATATATGGACAGTCAAGAAGTAGGACAACTCGTAAACGGAACGTTTATTTGAAACAGGCCTCTTCTTATCCACACTAGCGGCTCGGTGGGGTGGGTGTAGTCCACCTAAATGGCCGTCAATGAGTCTTTTGACGATTTTTTTATTTGGGGGTAGTCCAAATAATAGTACGTTGACGTTTTTTTTTGACGATTTTGATAAGGCAAGTACTTCACGTACAACTTGTTTTGTACAAAAAGTGGGTAGTTAATCCGATCGGGATTCCGGGTTAAAGCATATTGCGTCTATAAAATATCATAAAAACAAGAAATATTACCAGATAATGTTATTTTATAATAGTTCCGTACACAAAAATATAAATATCCAACGAATAATTATGAGTTTGATGGGTTTTCTTCATTTCATTCTGTCAAAACATGTTATGAAGGGCTACAGTTCACAGTTTTACAACAATCGGAACACTTCGGCCATGGCCGAGTTGTTACGATTATATTTACGAGGTCTATCTCGAAGCTTGTTGGAGGTGGCCGAGTTAAATTACGATTGGGTCGAGTAGTTCCCATGGCATAATTGTTGTCTGTGTCAGTCAAGTTTCGTTTTATTGGAAAGGTAAACTATGTTTTTAATGCATTTAATGCTTGTTTTGTGCAAAATAGCTTTGCACTTACATTGTAAAATATATTAACCTTTATTATCCATTTCAAACATAAACTACTTCACTTAATACAATTTCAGTATTTTTCAAACCCTCCCGGTTTTTGCTCAAACCAGTTTAGACGTTAGGGATTGGACGAATCCCGTATAACACGTCTATTATTTTAGACTGGGGGGGGGGGGCTGGCGCATTCCCTCCTAAAATTGTGTAAGAGTTTACTTATATAATATAGATGAAAATGAGTAATAAAACTAGCCCAAAATGAACTATTTCAGACTCGAAAAGGTTAACCTGGGCTTTGCTTGACCGAAAGTCAAAGTCTCCGCGGGTGGGGTTGGGGGTGGGGATACAATTGACTGGTGCTTAACAACTGCTACTCCCAGATACAATCAATTAAAATGTAAATAGATAAATCGCAAACTTGTGTTAACCTTTCCCTAATGCAATGATTTTGATCAAAATGGTGGATTGTACATGGAATACAGCGTTTTCCAAATTGATGGAGGAGTAACGCCGAAACGAGTAAATTGTAAATCAAAATAAAAACATAAAGTTTTTGTGTATGTTTTTATAAAGTATACTATTTTTAAAAAATATCATACCATTCCCAACGTTTCAATAACAATAACCACAATAGCTTTATAAATGAAGTATCATTCAAATTGTTAATAATTTTTCATATCGCATACTTATAAATGTAGAAATAACTCGTCAATAACATTAGTGCATTGTAAAATACGATTTATAAAGATATTCGGTTACATCAAAATTATATATGAAACCAATTGAAAACAATTATTTAATTTCCATTTTTTAATAATTCAGATTTGTAATGCCATTTAAGAGTGTTAAAGCAAATACACTTGGTACCTAACATTCCTGATAAACAAAATTATATAATAAAAAATATAATATATATATATATATATATATAGTAGTATGTATGCACTGTGCTGTTTGTGGAATTTTTGTGCTCTTCTATGTTTCTTGTTTGTGATTTTGTGTTCTATGTCTTTGGCGTTTGACCAGTGCCACTAAACCGGGTTTATGTTTAAACTTTTTGCTACTGAGCTTGTTTCTGTAGCTTTTTGCATACATTTTAAACATTAAAACATGTTTATTTCAAAAGAGACGTTTTAAGGAGTACACAAGGTAAGAGCATAATCAATAATAAAATGTTTTCTTACATAATAATACAGGCAAGTTAAGCAAGCGATATATGCAAAAAAAACAAAATACATCACGACATCATTGGAAAGAAAGCTTATAAGCTTATACTACCCCTCGCATCTTTCACACAAATTGCTTGTTATGGTATAAATGTTGTTATGATTTGTATATATGTGTTGCCGTAATAATATGATGGATAAGGTGAAAGGTGAATGACAAATGAAGAAATTAGCAAAATGCGTTTTAAGTATAATAGAAGCAAAACAGAGAGAAACGCCAAGAAACAGGAAGACGAGGTAGGACATGTACAGGTCAGGCCAGTTGTAAAATATGGTTTGTTCTTATTAAGTTAAGAATATCAAAACTGTTTAGTTTGGCGAATGTAGTGCTGCAAGTGATTGAATATCGTTGAGTTGGTCAAGTCCATGGCTTTTTTTATCCAAACAGTAGTGACATAGGCCTAATAGTAGACAGTTGGTCGAATAGTTGATGCCTTTGTGCACGATAAAGGGGACAGGTGAAGAAGAAATGGTAGGTGTCCTCAATTTCACCACATTCACAATTTGGGCTATTGATAATTGTTTTAGAAAACAAGTGTTCATTTAGCTTACTACAATGCACCCGCAGCCTTCGTGTGTGACGCTACATTTGCGATCGTCCTCATAGTAGAAATTGGGAACTGATTGTTTGTATTTGTTACGATTGTTTTGAAATGAGGGCAGGAATGTTGAAGAACGAAATGTTTCGGAAGTGCTTTCCATAAGGATATTGTGGTTGGAAGAAAAGAATAAGAGTTTTACAAGAAATATTTCGAAGGTTGACAGAATTCCAAAGATTGTAAGAGCTTGTATCACCAACTCGGGATTAGATAGGTGTAGTGAGATAGGATTGAGTAAGTGAATGAAAAGAAAATATGGTTTAATCCTGTGTATTGGTTGTTTCACCCTTTAAAACAACATGAACTCGATTGGATCTTGTTTTAACGAAATAAAAGTGTTTTTTTGTAGCTGGTGTGTAATTGAGACGATTGTGTATATGGAGATTATTTCACAGAAGGTTATCATACAAGAAAGATAATTTTAAAGATATGTTGCATCACTATATGTGTTGCTTCCTATTTGAAAAACTCATATGTGACGTCAAAATCAAGTCATATGTATTTCCGATGTGTTGTTATGAATGATAGATATGTTTCCACATGTTCAATACATTGTAAATCTAAAATGTCATTATCCTGAAACTTTGATACAATAAGTTTCGACTGTTGATAGAATTGTCATTTAGAGTAGAGATTAAAGTATTTGCTGCTGCCGTTAAGTCCCAGCACAGATGTATCTTCGTGAGAAACACTGTCTAGCTGAGTCATGTCATTTATGAAGAACTTTCATAGCGAAGTGTGTACTTTTTAAAGTCTGTTTCGAGTTTAAAAAACGAAATAGATGGTCCCCATTCTTTACCATTCGATGAATGTATGCCGTCTGTGGCACACCTATATATATATAAATTAGTTATGTTTGGCATGACCTGGAATGAAATTGAAAACATAACAATGTTAACTTGATCAATTGATGCAATGCAGATTGGCGCCGCCATTTTAAAAACAGGCGAAAATACCTCGATCCTCCAAAAATTCGATCCGAACGGGAATGTTGTCTTCAAATTAGAAAAAAAAGTTATTTACATCTAGTTCGAGCCAACGAGGAATTCGAGCCAAGCGAGTTCGCGTCAACGGAGTTCAACTGTATTCCGAACGATCCACATTATGACCCATAACACTCATAAACCATAATTATACTGTATTAATCCTTCTGTGAGTCACTAACTAAACTGTATTGTTTTTACTGAGGGATTGTATGATTAAGCTAATGAAATAAAATAACCCAACATTTACGACGAAGATTTTAAGGTATTATCTATCATCAATATTAGGTTATTAAAAATCATGTTCAAAGGTTGAGGATCACACAGTGCTTTTATTTTCATTATTGGACATGGCACTGGAGCATATCATAAAAATTGACTGAAATTCGTTGTGTTGAGGTGCGAGTATGTGCAGAATTTTACTTTGGATACTGGACCATGGACTTAAAATTCCCAAGGAGGTCTTCGCGGCAAGTTGCCAACATACTGGTTCCAAAGACTAATGGTAGCCAGCAAGACGGTATCACGTATTTTGCAATAGAAAATACCTTTGTGATATACTAATAATTTTTCCATTCACTATTTGTTTAATTTTCCTTCCACCGATTGGTGCACATGGAAGAAATTAGGCATAATTTCACTTATCCCTTTTGAATATTCGGGCAGTTGCGTACTTTGAATATACGGTTCCATAGATTTTTTTATCTCATTAAAACAACAAATGTATCGTGTTAAAATGACTTACTACTCTTTTAATAATCATCTTAAATATGAACCTTTTTTCCCATGTAAGATTAACAACAAATAAAACTTTTGTTTTAATATTCCAAAAAGGATGAATAAATGTCGAAAACAATGGTTCTTATGAAGGATACCGAGTTTAATTTAAAAGAAATGTGCATAAAACACGGTATTTTTACGTTATCAATTATTAATATTCTTCATAAATGCATTATTTAGTAAGTAGTTAGAGGTTTATCACTCAAAAATTATGTTTGTTTATTGATTTTGAATTAAAGGTTCATTTTAATAAAAGGAAACAAGACAAAATGCTTTCACCAGATCGGATTTCTCTTGGATCTTGCTGTCTGCCTTGGGAAGGGCTTTATATATTTTCTTCTCGTCGTCGGAATCTTCGGCAAGAGAGTGCTTTCTAGCCATGTTCAGAACTGTCAGCCAATTTTACCAAATTTTGCCTCAGTTTGAGGAAGTCCATACCTTCTACAATCTTCACAGGCTTTCATTACTGCTTCATCCGGTTGGGCTGCTGTGATAACTTTTAGACTAGAGGCCTCCTCCTGGATATTCTCAAGCCTTGAACTGAGCCTTATTTTCTTTTTTCTTAAAAACATAATTATTGCTAGCGCTGATAAAGACTTTTGAATTTGAATATATAAATAAATAAATCCCTCTGTGTAGAATTAAGTCGTAGTTAAAAAGCCGAAAATGTATTGTCAATAAGTCAAAAGCACATGTTTAGAAGCCTTGCCGATAACAATATAACATATGATGTGCACTGTAAGAAAGTCGTTCGATAGAAGTAAATCGAGCCAAGCTAGTTCGAACCAACGAGTAAATCGAGCCAAGCTAGTTCGAGACTACGAGTAAATCGAGCCAAGCTAGTTCGAGCCAACGGGGTTCGACTATAGTTTTATAAGAGCAGCTTTATCACGATCACCAATCAAAGATTTGTGTTGCCCATATGCAGATTCCTATAACTGATACATTCGTTTACCATCATTGCATTTTTTCTTCTTTACAAGGTGTGTGCAATTCAACAGATTCTCCATTCAACCCAGTACCTGTCGAAATGTATGAGAGATCTGGTATGCTAATTTATCAGACCGTTAGTTAATTGTTGGCAATATTATTCGTTGGCGAAAATTTTAATTCGTCAAATACGTGTACCACAGTGACATCCACTTAATTTAAAATAACTATTAGTAACGTGCTATTTGATCGGACAAGAGAAGTTCAATAGGATAAATTATATGGCATAGCATTACTTAGAGCTGTATTCAATTATAATTTCCATTGATTGCTAAAAACCTGATTATTCGTTAATTAGTTAGAAATGTAAAGAATACGTAAACAATTGTTATTACACATATCTCTCTGCATACAAATGTGTCAAGTAATTCCAATTGTATGACAAGAATGAAACATTCAAAGTTTCTTTATGTGTTAATGAAGCTCTTTAAATAAGCCATACAATTTTAGCTGTTCAACGATAAAAGTTTAGTTCGATTGCAAAGTAATTATTTTATACCTTTCAATTTTACACGATGTACAAGTCTTACTCCAAAATAAGATGTACCACAATTAATACACTTAAATTATCGGAAAGGGTGAATGATATCGAAAAGAATTGTTCTGATAAAGAATAATTAATTTAGAAGATATGTGCAGAAAACAAGGTATTTCCACATTTTTGAGATGATATTTGATCACTATAAATCTTTTAGGAACCATAAGTCATTTAATATTTGTGCGTTTTCAGCAATTACATACACGATTACAATCTTGTTATCAGTAATCTTTATATTCCATAAATGCGTTATTTAGTAAGTAGTTAAAGGTTTATCACTCAAAATCAATGTTTGTTTTACATGTGTATGTATTGATTTGAAATACGAGTATCACCTTAAATGTATGTTCTGTTCTGCTCTGTTCTGTTCTGTTCTGCTAATTATAAATATTGCCCTTTTATTTCAGACATGTAACGCAACAAGCCACGCCTATGTTCAGAGCGGCCATTGCTTCCGGTGTTGTACTGCAGACTTCTGCAATGATTCCTGCACTCAACCATCAGGATGACGTCACTCCCATCAATGACGTCATTTCCGTTTGCACATTTTGCGTTGTGCTATAATTAAATTATGAAAAAAAAATGAGAAAAGGTTTTCTTAAATCACTTCAGATACATATTCGCCAAAAATGTGTGTTTTTGTTGTTTTAAATACATTTATAATTTCATATAATTATGACGAAAACCCCAATCGCGAATGAATGATGGTTTAGTTCAATGTATACATGGATGCTTATTTATTATGTGTTTTTAATTCAATAATTATTGTATTTTCATATTTTATGAAGCAGTAAATACAGTCGAAACCCGTTTGACTCGATATCCCAGAATACGGCCAAAATACTTCGAGCCTCGTGGATATCGAGCCAATCGGGAAAACTTAAACAAAGTAAAACAAAATCAGTCCTTTACATCGAGTTCGAGCCAACGAGGAATTCGAGTCAAGCGACATCGAGCCAATTGGTTTCGACCGTATAACAAGAAATACGTGAAACTGCTGGCTGGCGCAAGTGATGAGCTGTTCATTGTCAATTAACAATTGACGCATGCAAAATTATACACACGATAAACGTTTAATAAACATACAAGTACATACAAAATGACACCTAATACATCTGAGCAAAATTGTCATTTGAAAGCGCATACATGGAACGGAATATTTAATATAGAAACATAAGGTTGAGGCATAATGCAATCTCATTAAGATCATTTCGGGACTTTTACTACATTGCAATACGTTATACAACGTAACGTCGTGAAGAGTGTATGGGGGGGGTCTGATTTTCATGAGCTATGGGCTAATGTTAATTTAATTAGGACAAACAAAATAAATAGTTAGCGTGCAGTGCCCCAACCATCTCTTAAAAAAGAGTCCGACTCTAATTTCTTTATAAATATATACAACTGAGTGCGTACAATTTTGTTCATATGTATTTCAGTATTAAATACCGGGTACGAAAGTGTAAAACTTAACACATTAAATGTTTAATAATAAATTCATAAATGAAGCTAGGACGCATACATAAATGAATTTTACTGGTATTATAGTTATGCACATGTAAATTGTAACCACGCCCCTCGCCCCAGGTCCGGTGGTATATCGGGGATAGCCGGGGCAACGGCCGTGTTTTTACCTTCCATGCGGCCCCGCAGTGCCGGGTCAATGCGGTGGTTTTTCCCTCGTGCTAAAAAAGCGGGGAATGGGCCTTACCCAGGGTTCCTTGGTTGCAGGGGTATTTGGCGGGGATTTTACTATCAGTTCGTCACCGCAGGGCGGGGATTTTACCCGGGCTTGGCTGTACCGAAGGTCAAAGTCCCCGCTATTCCCCGGACCTTGGGGGCCGTGGTTACAATTGACTGGTGCATTAACTTAAGTCCTATTTGTATGTTTTTGAATACCATATTGTAATCAGGCAAGTCTACAGAACCATTAAAATTGGTTTTAGCCTTAGGGAAGACACGAACGTAGTAGCAATCGGAAACAACTTGATATTCTTCAAAATGAAACAGCTCTGAAAAAATCGATCCCGAAATAGCACACTTTTCATGACGTCCGTAAATATTTAAAACAATATACATACAAGCAATAAACACTAGTCATAATGCAATCCATACACCATCGCTACTGCAAATAAAGATCTGTTACTATATTTAGCGGTGATGAAACGGTCGGTGTCCTTATTCCACAAACACCTGGAGCCGAGTTGTACACCCGGTCTCTCACGAACGCTCCCTATGGAAACGACGGCCACGAATTTATAGTTCCCGGGGGCCTGTCTTCGAACTTCCTCTAGTACACGCGCACTAAGCAACTGACTAAGATGGCGGCTTTGCGACGCCTCGTAATATTTATCGTGAAGATTGTCCGACAGCACTTTTTCTACTGCAATTTCAATGTTGCGCGGCTCCACCGGAAGCTCCGTCGCCGGCGCCATCTTGTATTTGCTTTCTTGGCGGATCTGGCGTCTGTGGTCGGAATATGTCGGAAGTGATATGTCCATAGGCGTGACCTCCAGAAAAGTGGCCGTTTCCGTTCTGAGTGTCGGAGGGGCCGTAGAGGACCTGGCGCTGCTTATGGGAAGGACCTTTGCTCTGCCCATTCTCGGTGAAGCTAGAAGGGAATGAAAACGATTTAGGTTAACTGTGTGTTAATGCAAAACCTGGCTATGTCATTGCGATGTTCTCTATGTTTTGTAAGTATTCACCGATTGTAAAACAAATTACTGGTTGAACGATTCATATATATATATCCTGATTTAGAAATGGGTAAACATTAAAACAACTTTGTTGAGGGCATGTTCCCTAGACTTGTAAAACATTAACATTAACGTTTGTATGTTGACGACCATTCCATCAATGTTGACCCTTTCCGTTACAATTACGGATAGCGTTTACAGTTTTAGATAATAACTCTCACATAGGCCTCAATGGTTCAGCGGTAAAAACCTCGGTGACTGGAATCCTGCTTCCGGTTATACAAACTTTTTTGTGTTTTATTTCCCCCCCCCCCCCCCCCGACACTCTTTATGAATTAAAAGCAAACTGGTGCAATTTGTAAGAATTCCAGTAGAGAAAAAAGGCGCAATTACACACACTTAATAAAATATGCAATGAATACGATAAAATTTAGCAATACACACTACATGTAGTTTAAATAAACATCAATCTTGCTTTGGCTATAATAAAACAGACTTTTGAAATGTTCAGTGTTTGAGTTTTTTTATTGACTTTTTTTGGTTAATTAAATATTGTCATTTTTCAAAAAAATTGTAGGCCCAGGCCTACAAGGCCTTAATGTAGCTACGCCACTGGAAACCTCCATGCATATAATTCCTTCATTACCATAACGATTTTGCAATTAAACATGTACTACCAGGAAATAATGATTGGACTTTATTTGCTACGGTTTTCGTTTTGAGGTTTGGAAAAACTTAAAATACATAAATGCTTTGTCTTTGTAGATGTGTTTTACATTTAGTTCAAAAACAGACACGAAATCGCACGAGAAAACACGCGAAAGTGTCAATTGAAAAGAAAATCGCCGCAGGTCGAAATTTTGAGTTGTTAAGTTTTCAAATACAAAGTCGAGATTTCGACATACATGCTTCGATATTTTTTCTCCAATTGACATGAAAGCACCTCTGTATGCAACATATAATAGGAATTATAATAAAAATATGACTTGACCGAATAATTGTAAACTACACGTTTCTAAACCAAATTGTAAACTACACGTTTCTAAAGCAAATTGTAAACTACACGTGTCTAAACCAAATTGTAAACTACACGTGTCTTAACCAAATTGTAAACTACACGTGTCTAAACCAAATTGTAAACTACACGTGTCTAAACCAAATTGTAAACTACACGTGTCTTAACCAAATTGTAAACTACACGTGTCTTAACCAAATTGTAAACAACACGTGTCTAAACCAAATTGTAAACTACACTTGTCTAAACCAAATTGTAAACTACACGTGTCTAAACCAAATTGTAAACTACACGTGTCTAAACCAAATTGTAAACTACACGTGTCTAAACCAAATTGTAAACTACACGTGTCTAAACCAAATTGTAAACTACACGTGTCTAAACCAAATTGTAAACTACACGTGTCTAAACCAAATTGTAAACTACACGTGTCTAAACCAAATTGTAAACTACACGTGTCTAAACCAAATTGTAAACTACACGTGTTTAAACCAAATTGTAAACTACACGTTTCTAAACCAAATTGTAAACTACACGTGTCTAGACAAAATTGTAAACTACACGTGTCTAAACCAAATTGTAAACTACACGTGTCTAAACCAAATTGTAAACTACACGTGTCTAAACCAAATTGTAAACTACACGTGTCTAAACCAAATTGTAAACTACACGTGGCTAAACCAAATTGTAAACTACACGTGGCTAAACCAAATTGTAAACTACACGTGTTTAAACCAAATTGTAAACTACACGTTTCTAAACCAAATTGTAAACTACACGTGTCTAAACCAAATTGTAAACTACACGTGGCTAAACCAAATTGTAAACTACACGTGGCTAAACCAAATTGTAAACTACACGTGTCTAAACCAAATTGTAAACTACACGTGTCTAAACCAAATTGTAAACTACACGTGTCTAGACCAAATTGTAAACTACACGTGTCTAAAGCAAATTGTAAACTACACGTGTCTAAAGCAAATTGTAAACTACACGTGTCTAAACCAAATTGTAAACTACACGTGTCTAAACCAAATTGTAAACTACATGTGTCTAAACCAAATTGTAAACTACACGTGTCTAAACCAAATTGTAAACTACACGTGTCTAAACCAAATTGTAAACTACATGTGTCTAAACCAAATTGTAAACTACACGTGTCTAGACCAAATTGTAAACTACACGTGTCTAAAGCAAATTGTAAACTACACGTGTCTAAAGCAAATTGTAAACTACACGTGTCTAAACCAAATTGTAAACTACACGTGTCTAAACCAAATTGTAAACTACATGTGTCTAAACCAAATTGTAAACTACATGTGTCTAAACCAAATTGTAAACTACACGTGTCTAAACCAAATTGTAAACTACACGTGTCTAAACCAAATTGTAAACTACACGTTTCTAAACCAAATTGTAAACTACACGTGTCTAAACCAAATTGTAAACTACACGTGTCTAAACCAAATTGTAAACTACATGTGTCTAAACCAAATTGTAAACTACACGTGGCTAAACCAAATTGTAAACTACATGTGTCTAAACCAAATTGTAAACTACACGTGTCTAAACCAAATTGTAAACTACACGTGGCTAAACCAAATTGTAAACTACACGTGTCTAAACCAAATTGTAAACTACACGTGGCTAAACCAAATTGTAAACTACACGTGTCTAAACCAAATTGTAAACTACATGTGTCTAAACCAAATTGTAAACTACACGTGTCTAAACCAAATTGTAAACTACACGTGGCTAAACCAAATTGTAAACTACACGTGTCTAAACCAAATTGTAAACTACACGTGTCTAAAGCAAATTGTAAACTACACGTGTCTAAAGCAAATTGTAAACTACACGTGTCTAAACCAAATTGTAAACTACACGTGTCTAAACCAAATTGTAAACTACATGTGTCTAAACCAAATTGTAAACTACACGTGTCTAAACCAAATTGTAAACTACACGTGTCTAAACCAAATTGTAAACTACATGTGTCTAAACCAAATTGTAAACTACACGTGTCTAGACCAAATTGTAAACTACACGTGTCTAAAGCAAATTGTAAACTACACGTGTCTAAAGCAAATTGTAAACTACACGTGTCTAAACCAAATTGTAAACTACACGTGTCTAAACCAAATTGTAAACTACATGTGTCTAAACCAAATTGTAAACTACACGTGTCTAAACCAAATTGTAAACTACACGTGTCTAAACCAAATTGTAAACTACACGTGTCTAACCAAATTGTAAACTACACGTGGCTAAACCAAATTGTAAACTACACGTGTCTAAACCAAATTGTAAACTACACGTGTCTAAACCAAATTGTAAACTACATGTGTCTAAACCAAATTGTAAACTACACGTGTCTAGACCAAATTGTAAACTACACGTGTCTAAAGCAAATTGTAAACTACACGTGTCTAAAGCAAATTGTAAACTACACGTGTCTAAACCAAATTGTAAACTACACGTGTCTAAACCAAATTGTAAACTACATGTGTCTAAACCAAATTGTAAACTACACGTGTCTAAACCAAATTGTAAACTACACGTGTCTAAACCAAATTGTAAACTACACGTGTCTAACCAAATTGTAAACTACACGTGGCTAAACCAAATTGTAAACTACACGTGTCTAAACCAAATTGTAAACTACATGTGTCTAAACCAAATTGTAAACTACACGTGGCTAAACCAAATTGTAAACTACATGTGTCTAAACCAAATTGTAAACTACACGTTTCTAAACCAAATTGTAAACTACACGTGTCTAAACCAAATTGTAAACTACACGTGTCTAAACCAAATTGTAAACTACACGTGGCTAAACCAAATTGTAAACTACACGTGTCTAAACCAAATTGTAAACTACACGTTTCTAAACCAAATTGTAAACTACACGTGTCTAAACCAAATTGTAGACTACACGTGGCTAAACCAAATTGTAAACTACACGTGTCTAAACCAAATTGTAAACTACACGTGGCTAAACCAAATTGTAAACTACACGTGTCTAAACCAAATTGTAAACTACACGTGGCTAAACCAAATTGTAAACTACACGTGTCTAAACCAAATTGTAAACTACATGTGTCTAAACCAAATTGTAAACTACACGTGTCTAAACCAAATTGTAAACTACACGTGGCTAAACCAAATTGTAAACTACACGTGTCTAAACCAAATTGTAAACTACACGTGGCTAAAGCAAATTGTAAACTACATGTGTCTAAACCAAATTGTAAACTACACGTGTCTAAACCAAATTGTAAACTACACGTGGCTAAAGCAAATTGTAAACTACATGTGTCTAAACCAAATTGTAAACTACACGTTTCTAAACCAAATTGTAAACTACACGTGTCTAACCAAATTGTAAACTACACGTGGCTAAACCAAATTGTAAACTACACGTGTCTAAACCAAATTGTAAACTACATGTGTCTAAACCAAATTGTAAACTACACGTGGCTAAACCAAATTGTAAACTACATGTGTCTAAACCAAATTGTAAACTACACGTTTCTAAACCAAATTGTAAACTACACGTGTCTAAACCAAATTGTAAACTACACGTGTCTAAACCAAATTGTAAACTACACGTGGCTAAACCAAATTGTAAACTACACGTGTCTAAACCAAATTGTAAACTACACGTTTCTAAACCAAATTGTAAACTACACGTGTCTAAACCAAATTGTAGACTACACGTGGCTAAACCAAATTGTAAACTACACGTGTCTAAACCAAATTGTAAACTACACGTTTCTAAACCAAATTGTAAACTACACGTGTCTAAACCAAATTGTAGACTACACGTGGCTAAACCAAATTGTAAACTACACGTGTCTAAACCAAATTGTAAACTACATGTGTCTAAACCAAATTGTAAACTACACGTGTCTAAACCAAATTGTAAACTACACGTGGCTAAACCAAATTGTAAACTACACGTGTCTAAACCAAATTGTAAACTACACGTGGCTAAACCAAATTGTAAACAACACGTGGCTAAACCAAATTGTAAACTACACGTGTCTAAACCAAATTGTAAACTACACGTGTCTAAACCAAATTGTAAACTACACGTTTCTAAACCAAATTGTAAACTACACGTGTCAAACCAAATTGTAAACTACATGTGGCTAAACCAAATTGTAAACTACATGTGGCTAAACCAAATTGTGAACTACATGTGGCTAAACCAATTTCCAAACTTCGTGTACCAAAACCAAATCATAAAAAAGCACGTGTTTCGACTCAATTCTGAACTTTACGTGTCTAAACTATCGTATAAAATACACTTATCTTTACTAATTTCTGGTTGTCTGGTAAGCGCAATCGCTTCTCACCTAGGCGACCCGAGTTCGACCAAGCATGTGCGAATGGTGTGTGGTCAGCAAGCCGTACAAGTTGGTTTTCTCTGGGCAGTCTGGTTTCCGCCATGTTGAAACTAACTGATTTCTAAACTCTACGTGTCAAAATCAAATTCTGAACTACATGTGCCGGAATTATACCAAGTTCTTAACTACATTCTATACGTATGTACAAGTATCTATATTAAAATACATTCTTATTATTAGCATGTTACTACCAATTAAACCAATTCTAAACCATATTCAATATCATTGTATGTGCATGTCTTTATAACCTGAATCAAGGTTCAGGTTATAAAGACATGCACATAAAATGATAATATAGCCAAGAGCTTGGTTTAGTTTTGGACACATGCACATATTTCTTATGTTATATATGTATGTGGATACGTGTACCTTGATCACTATGTTATATGTGTATCTTTGTAAAAACGCTGTCTACTCATGGGCATTTCTGCCTCGATGTATTTGTGAATAAACTAAACTATATTAAATATCTTATCCAAGTTCAAAACTACGAGTATTACGAACGTTATGCCATGTGTTTATAAATCAAACTATATTCTATATTATCATTATAAGCATGTCTCTGTATACTAAATCCAGTTAATTAAAAACACATTTCAGCCCGAGGTCATATGTCTATAATCTAAACCATATTCTAAACTACAGTCTTAAAGTATTTCGAACCGTAAGTCATATGTTTATGCATCAGTCAATTGTAACCAAGGCCACTAGTCCGAGGGTATACCGCGAAAATGGGCCGTGTCTTTACCTTCACGGTGGCCCGGCAGAGCCGGGTGAATGCGGTAGTTTTGTCTTCGCGCCAAAACAGCGGGGAATGGGCCATACCTAGGGTTCCTGGGGTGCGTGGGCATTTGAGGGGATTTTACCGGTAGTTCGTTCCCGCAGGACGGGGAATTTACCCGGGCTTGGCTGGATCGAAAATCAAAGTCCCCGCTTTTTACCGGACCTGGGGGCGTGGTTACTGTAACAATTAACTGGTGCATTATAATATCAACTGTTTTCTCTATATTCCTAAATAACTGCGAACCTAGTGTCATGTGCCTGGCCTTCATCCTGGAATCGTGGTCAGTGTTGTCACGTGATGGGGGCGTGTCTACTGTTCGACAACTGACCACTCGCACTTGGAGGGAGGAGCCTGAAATTATATAATATTTCTAATTAATGTGTAGCTGTGTTCCTAAACAACACTGGGGACCCTGAGCCAATGAACAAATAAACCGGAAATTGGCTCCTTCTGTGTCATCGATGCAAAGGCATAGTTTAACGAATGCTTGACATAATAATCCCCTGCTGTGCATCTCCCGCTAATTGCACTGGTGTCATAGTAGGGGCCAATTTCCTGTGTATTCGTTTATTGGCTCAGGGCCAATCATTGTCCATTTTTATAATAAAACATCGAAAACTGCACAGCAGGATACTCAAAATGGAGATCTGATAAGTCAATAAGGCAATAAAATTAAGATCAATTAACAGAGGTTGTGTACAAAAACACGGTTTGGGGGGGGGGGGGGTCACTGATAGAAGGCTTAAACTAGGCCTTTAAGATTGGACTGTAACAATAACTGGTCAATAGATTGAATGGAATCACTGAGACTTATCCAAGGCTAACAATAAGAATGTTAATGAATACTACTCCTGGGTTTCGTCTTCCGGGAGGGACCTTAAATGGGGGTCCCGGGTGACAATGCTTTACACTGATGCACGTTATTGAACAAGGTAAGCTCGAACTAATGACTTACAATCTTATCCGGGCATTGGAATGGGCATAACCCGAGTACAAGTATAAACAAGCTTAAACAACCTAGCTCCTGGCTAGGAAACCTACATGGTACAATCTGCGCGGACAGATATGCATTAGCTATTTCGCACCGACCTTTATCGGATTAAAATGAAGCAAAAATTAAAACCCATATCAATTAATTTACATTGAATGACTTATTTATTCTTCTTTACTTCAATACAGTACCTTATTGTCTGAGATAAGTAATACGTTCTGTATTTGAAATCCCACTATTTATTTCTGAAGAAATTATTGGAATAAATTAGACCATATTTGAACTGCTTTCAAACAAATAGAAATACCGTATGCCCGTATTGGCAGGCAGTTTAAAGCTACACTCTCACAGATAGATCTTTTTGACAACTTTTTTTATGTCTTTGAACGAGCCATTTTTTGGCGAAAATACAAAGAAACCAGTGATATAAGACTGCTGACAAAAACTCAGAATGCAGGGTTTCATATTTATATTCACAAACCGATGTTGTATGCATTTTGCTTAAAGGGTAGGTAACGCTTTCACCCATTATACATTAATTTTCGAACGGAAAACATTTTTCTGATAATTTGTCAGCAGTCTTGCATCACTTGTTTTCATAATATACTTAGTAAAATACGCACAAATTGACTTATTCAAAGACAAAAAAAAAAAAAAAAATCACAACAGTTAATGTGTGAGAGTGCAGCTTTAAAAGATTAAAATATCGGTTAATGCAAACAAGTTTGTTTTTATTTACATGCAAAATAATGTTTAACTTATTTTATTGAATTGACCAAGACAAAACGTGCCTTTGATTTGTGCACAGGAAAAACATATATGCGATATGATGGCGCTTCTTTCTGGGGAATTAATGGCCACGTAGCTATTAATTAAAACAAATATAAAAACATATTTAATTTGAAGACAAGTCACTACTCACTTTACTTTGTTTTGATCCTTGGCATGTAAGTCAAATGAGTAACACATGATAATTAGTATGTTTTTTTCTGAATACTACAGTTGATGAATTTGTATGTAGATGTAAAGTGTTGGTTTATTAGAACTTTGTAAAATGTGTGTTTGTCTGTGGAATGTAGGTTTCTCAATCGATTGTAGTTTAGTTTATACTTAATTATCTTACCGCGATTATTAATGTCACTAGGATGTTATCAACTCATATTCCACGGACAAAAGTACATTTAAAACATCATCCGAAGTGTGTGTATGAATGTGTATGAGTTCGTGTATGTATACATACGCGCTTGTGTTTGTGATTTGTGTTTGCTTGTTTTTATGCATGCTCTTGTGTGTGCTAAAGTATGTGTGTGTGTGTGCGTGTGTGCGTGCGTGCGTGCGTGTGTATGGGCGTGAGTGCGTGCATGCGTAGCTTGCGTGCGCGATTGTAAAAGTGTGTGTGTGAGTGAGTATTAAAGTTTTTGTATATATTTTTATCACCTGAGAATGCATAGCATTGTTGAATAGCTTGAGTATTTAAAACTGTGTAATCGGATATTAATTCTTTGTAAAACAAAAATGAGAAAAATATATTTAAGAACGTGTACTTGTCATGGTCGATAATAATAAATGCCACTTCGATCTTATTGACGTATATTTCACATATCCTTTAGACGTATCTTTGTCAACAACAAATATAAGAAACTCAGTCTGCTTTAAAAATGATTTAATAACACTTTCAATTAAATTTATCACAGAAAGTATAAAACGGACAAACTGCATTTAAAGCTGCACTCTCATAGATTTACCGTTGTGACAACTTTTTTTTATTTTTTGTCTTAAAATGAGCCAATTTTGCGTAAATATCTGCAAACCAGTGGTATATAACTGCTGACAAAAGATGAGATCGCAGATTTTCATATTTCTGTTCGAAAATGAATATTTAAAGCGTTACTTACGGTTAAAGAAAAAATGCATAAAACATCAGTTTATGAACTTAAATATGAAAATCTGCGATCTGAACTTTTGTCAGCAGTCTTAATATTACTGGTTTCCATACATTTTCGCATAACGTCAAAACGCACAACCTGTGAGAGTGCAGCTTTAAGACTTGCACTTTTCATTGTAAGTCCATACTTAAAAATTATTGTACATATACATTATAATGTATAACACAATGATAGTATCAACGAATATTCCTCTAATTCTTTAGACATATTGTAAAAACAACATCATAGATTTAAGAGCACATTCCTTTAAATTCGCCACAAAAAGAGTTAAACAACAATACCTTTAAAACTAGTTATGTCCATTGTCAAATGATGTTTAAATGATATTGTCCGTATACATTGTAATGTATAACACAAGTTTATTCCGCTTAATCTTTATACATATTTTTCCGACAACACAATTATAAATGAGCTAAGAGCGATTTCGTAAGAAAGTGTAAAAAATGACAACAATACCTTTCAGCTAATTCACTTCATTGTCGTGTGACGTTTAAATAATGACGTACGTTAAAGTAAATATAACTAGAATATTATCAATTTATATTACACATATGCTTTAGAAGTATATTTTTTTTCAACAACACATATATGAAACTCAGTCTGACTTAAAAATGACTTAAGAGCGATTTCGATTAAATTCGACACATCAAGAGTAAAAATAAGACAACAATACATTTAAAACTTGTTCTATTCATTGTCAAGTGATGTTAACATAAAAGTGTCCGTAAACATTATAGTAAATCCACTAGGCTATATTCGACAATTTTTTATATGTTTATCTTCAACAACACATATATGAAACGCAATCTGACTTAAAAATGACTTAAGAGCGAGTACGATTCAATTCATCACAGAAAGAGTAAAAAGGACAACGATACCTTTAAAACTAGTTCTTTCCATTGTCATGTGACGTTTAAATAGTATTGTTTGTGTACATTCACCAGTAAATCCACTAGGTTATTTTCGACGTACATTCCACATTTTCTTTAGGCGTAATTTATTCCAAAATAAATGTATAACTTTCACTGACTAAATCAGATAAAATACCATTTTGCAATGTTTTGCTTTCTTAAATCACAAAAAGTAATAAAGTTTTAAAGTTTTGTATCAATAAAATTCCAGATTTACAAACTGTATTCCACTGTAACATGCAGCACATCCATTAAAAGTCAACTTCAAATATCTGAAGAGCATTATTAAACACTAAACATTTAACATTATCTCTTCAAAATACACTTTTAAATAGCGGAAAATACTTTGACATAATCCAAAGCAAAATGCTCCCTTTGTGTCGCTGTATAGAATACGAAACATTTAACGTGCATGTAAATTCCGAATTTTAAATGGTTTAAGTTGATGTAAATTAAATGAGCATAGCATTTTACGGCTTTTGAAGATTTGATATCCTTTTATCATTTATAAATCATCTATCAAATCTAAATCATAAATAATCAATAGCGATAACTGAACGTTCAATTGTTTAGGCTTATTTAGCCTTTGATTTATACTTTAAATAAAGAATTTATGAAGCAAATAAACCGCCCCAAATAAATATCGGTTTACAAATATTTTAATAGGGGAAACAAATATCAGCCAATTTCTATTGAAGATAAAGTAAATGTTTGTTTGTAAAAGTCTTATTCTAAAATTAAATAAAACTATATTTTGGGGACGAGTAAATGCATATATGTATTAAGCTTCGGATTATGGCTTTGATTTATATGACTTACTTCTAAATTATAAAATATAAATAAACACGTGCTAAGCAGGGCGGATCCAGGAGTGGACGATAGAGGGGGCGTAACTTAGGGCGTAACATTTTGACCTGCGCCCCTCATTCAGAAACGAAGTAATTTGGTTTAATGTGTTGTCAGGGTGGTTTGGGAGTACTCTGCAAAGAAAATTTTATAAATTTCTAGCCCGGAATGGTGCATTGTGTGCGTATTTTATTATATTGTTTTTTTGTCCTGTACTGAAAAAAACAAACAACAACAACAACTTTGTAACGATTTTAGGGGGGTGGGGGCCGGGGAGGGGCGCCCCCCATTCATACGCTAGTGGTAAAATATATTTATAATATATGTATTTAGACGTTGTACAATGTATAAGTATAAATAAACTGTCTGTTCTGTTCACATATTCTCCAATGTCACATATAAAATTAACTTTCCTATAGATAAGAGAGAGTAGTGCATATTTGTCAAAATCATATTTCACCACTCTCCCAATATTCGTCTGTGAGGAATCATTTGAATCGCAAATTTGTTTTTCATTGTTATGAGCTATTTAAATGGCTTTGTAAACCTATTGATAAACTCTGATTTATTTCAATCGAAATCGTTTTATTGTAAAATGCATTTAACATTCTTGTGTTAAGGTTGACCCGTATTCTATATATTTGTCAAGATGTTGTAAAGTGATGAATGACCTGTCAAAACTGTTTTACTCTTAAATCTTTGGGTAAACATGTATGTTTTAATATTTCAAAACAATCGTGACGCCGCACAATTTATCTTTCAGTTTTATAATCAATTGCTAATACATTTGTTAATACATGCTCACATGGAGGTAAAATCTGATTTTACTTCTGCTTTAGTTGAGCTTTTCAGCGCGGTAACAACATCATGTTTTGATAAAACCATTCGCTAACCTAATCATCTATTGTTTAAACCCTTAGCTGACTAGACCATCTATTGTTTAAACCCTTAGCTTACCAAACCATTTATCTTTTAAACCCTTAGCTGGAACAACCATTTATTGCTTAAACCCTTAACTGGACCATCCATTTATTGTTTAAACCCTTAGCTGACTAGACCATCTATTGTTTAAACCCTTAGCTTACCAAACCATTTATTTTTTAAACCTTTAGCTGGAACAACCATTTATTGTTTAAACCCTTAACTGGACCATCCATTTATTGTTTAAACCCTTAACTGGACCATCCATTTATTGTTTAAACCCTTAACTGGACCATCCATTTATTGCTTAAACCCTTAACTGGACCATCCATTTATTGTTTAAACCCTTAGCTGGAGCAAGCATTTATTGTGGAAATCCTAAGCTAACCCAACCATTTATTGTTTAAACCTTTACCTGACACAACCGGTTATTGTTTTAACTCTTAGCTAACAAAACCATGTATAATTGTTAAAATGTTCACTTGAGAAAAATGGATACTAAGACAGCTTGGCTTAACCGGGGAAATATAATGTCAAAGGGTTTGCTACAAAAGCGTTTAAATGATTGTTATCTACAAAAGTGACGTGCTGAGATTGCGAACAGTGCGAAACTTAATACTATATACTTGCATTTGCATAGTACGTTTCGTATGGCTGAATATTTGAATATTTTATATAGCAATAACAGAAAAGTCACACCCAAGCTAGTGTATCAGCGCACAGGTAGCGTATTGAAAGTTGTAGGTAGGGACAAAATTAACAGCCAAGAAATGAGAGATTATGTTTATCATGCAATGCATAAAATGTTGAAGATGAATTTCACTTAGCTATAAGATGCAGTTATTTCGATGACCTAAGCTCATTTTTATGTTAAACTCGGCATGTTTAAATGTGTTTAACTTGTTAGTAGAAATAACATAAATACAGTCGAACCCCGTTGGCTCGAACTCCCAGGGACCGACAAAATAACCTCGAGCCTCGAAAATTCGAGCCAAACGGCACTGATTACCATCAATATCAATGAAATCGGTCATTTACATTTCATTCGAGCCAACGAGGTATTCGAGCCAAGCGAATTCGAGCCAACGGGTTTCGACTGTATATGTACATTCTTGCTTCGTTTATGGTTATTCGACAGCGTCCCATCAAACCACTTATGTGTGATACAAACCGACAATTATTCCATATATAACATTTATGGTACATTAAAGTATTTATGTAGTCTGGCGGTGTTTGTCTTTTGGCGGGTTTGGCCGCCAGATAAGTCATCAACTTTTACCTTGTTTATACAAATGATGTATATTTTTGTTACGGTATTAAATATATGCCCATATACAAACCTATCCTAGTCGTTTGTTGATTACTTACTAGCTGGGGATATGAGAGTCATAGCCAAGCCTGGTATAATACATAAATAACATTTATGGTGCATAAAAGTATTATGTACTTTACTAGGCCATTTCTTTTATTTGTTTGGCAAGTTAACTGATTCGTGGTAACGACACGCGTTAATGTATTTACTTAATTCGCCTGGCTTATTAAAATACAGCCGCTTCGGAGTCTTTGACGGTTTTTTGTGTTGTCGACTCTACGCTTCCATATCCTACTTGTTATTTCCTAGCCATGAATGACAGATCCCAGCGCTAAGTATATTGAGCGGAAAGATAACGGGCACCTGCTAGATAGTTAAAAATTGGCGATGCTTTGTTGACAGATTGATCTAAACTTGTGTTTCATAAAATACTTAAGTGTAATAAGAGAAAGGTAATGGCTAAAAATAAGTTATGTTTAACTTTGGTGTTTTTATTTAACAATGCAGTGTTAATTATTGTGGAGTTACAGTTGAAGAATATATTTTACATTGGTATGAATTATTCGACTTGTGGCGTTTAGGGAACAAAATGAATATCTAAATGTTAAAGAAAAGTTCCCTATACGCGCATTATTGTGGCTATCCGACAATCATTAACCATGACCGAGTGTTCCTGAACCATGCACTCATATTCCTTTATAAGGACATGCGACTGAATATTTGCACGTATTGATCCGTGAAGTCGAACTAGTTTTTGTTAATGACCGAATCGCTATACCAATTTACATTCCACATTGTTAATCATGGCGGTACTATCCAAAGCATGAGCAATCCAATACCACTTAGAGTCGGACGTGTCGCGGGTCATCAAGGTTTAGTTAATTATATGATGGGCCGTATTCAATATTGTTATTTACCTTGTCCTTAGACGCGCTTCAGTTTTTATTCAGTCCATAGGCAATTTACATTTGCCAGGGTGGTATTCACAAAACATTTCAATACGTTAGTAATTTTCGTCTGATGAGTATTTTATTATGATATGATATAATAGCTTTATTTTACCTTAACTTTATTTTCATTCATTTTATTAAACGTACGTAAATTTATGTAAACGATCATTAATTTTATACTTTTCTTTTTGAATACGATTGTTTTAGGGAATTGGCTTCAGTGAAAAATGACTTAAGAAGATATATGTATATGAACTTCCTTTCAAAACTAAATTAGGATTTTTATTGATAACAGCCAGTGTCATAATTAAACAGATATATACAAATATTGTATAACATGGATACACTTATTTATATCCCTACATAAACAAATAATATGGTAATTATGCTAGAACTGACCCATAGAATGATAAAATATTATAAATAAATAAACGTCAATTTTAATGGTATTTTCATTTCGTATTACATTCAAAAATAAACACATTGATTTCAAAATGTTTAAAAGAAGAAAAAGCAAACAAAAACAATCGAATCATACCTCTATCGATAAATTCCTTGTATTAAATATCAATTACAAATTGCAAATATTTAACATGTACACAAGCAATCACAACTGTTCAAAGTCTTTTCAATAAATGCCGTTTCATAATCTGAAAATTATTTTTTCTTTTTAATGTTTAATAACCGGATTATTGAACATCGATTATAATAATAGGCTAAGCGTTAAATCTACAGCAATTGTAAGTTAATTCCCTCTGTATAATGTCTTGCTGAACTTAACAAATCAATTTCGGCTTTAATTTCTATTAATCGGATTCACCCGCAAGATAATTCGTCGATTATATAATGCTTTTTAAGAGAAGAGGAAAGGGGAAAGAAGAGGGAGAGAGAAGTAGAGGAAATGGGGAAAAGGAGTAGAAGAAAAGGACAGAAGACTAAAGGAAAGTGGGTAGAATTGTTGTTGTTTGGAGAGAATTGGAGAGGGAGACAGAAGAGTAGAGGAAAGGGGGCAAAGAGTAGAGGAAAGGGGGAAGAAGATGGAGGGAGAAGAGTAGAGGAGGGAGAGTAGAGGGGGAGGAGATGGAGAGAGAAGAGTAGAGGAAAGGGGGCAGAAGATGGAGAGAAAAGAGTAGAGAAAATTGGGTAGAAACGAAGAGAAAAGGGGGATCAGAGAGAGAGCGAAGGGTAGAGGAAAGGGGGAAAAGAAGATGGAGAAAAAAGGGAGAAGAATATTGAGAGGAAAGGGGGAAGAAGAGTAGAGGAAAGGGGGAAGAAGATGGAGAGAGAAGAGTAGAGAGTGAGATATAACTAGTTATAAAAAAGGCGACTGGATAGTTCTCGTAACATGCGCGACCACATACGCATGTACGATGTGACTCTGAGAGTCAATGGAAAGACAGAAGAGAAGACAGATCTCGTACCATGCACGACCACACGTACGAGTGGAGGCTCTCAGTCTGAGAGCCAGGCTCGAAAACCAGCACCTCTAGTTCCCGTACAAATTTCTCAAAGATTTGAAACCTTTGGAGAGTGTGTCTTGTCTTACATTTGGAGGTTTTTATAGCAATTTTCGATATCCCTTTCCGTGGAGATGTTATTTGTCTAAATGTTCGAGGTGGAGGACAGAAAACCTATATGTTAAAATATCATGATTTTAGAACTTAATTCTGCAGCTGAAATTCTACAGAATTGTGATTTCTGTCATATTTTTGAGATTTAGTAATGTTTTTATGCCTTCCGGTTGTGTTTTTTACAGTCTATTTATAATATTTATATACTGCAAAGATAATCTATAAATAAATGTATTAATATAACAATGGTTCAGTGCATCGCGTTTTTTCGTTACAATAAAGGTGCGAAAAAATGGCCGTGAATGGAAAAAGGCTTAAAACTTAACTTGCATATCGGTTGTTCATGTAAAACAGATATTTCTACTAAACGCTTAAGTATAGGTCTTGAAATTTAAAGAGTGCTGATATTTTATTAATAAAATAGTGTTAGTCACAAAACATGTATATACACACACACACATTAATGATCAATCAATTGATTTAATGTTAAAATATATATATATTATATTTATGGGTTATATTTAGTGCATTATGCGTTTGTCCTGTCTGAATTGAATTCAGCTGTTCGTTGCTGCCGTCCCTCGCGCGCCATTATACGCAACCAAAAGTACATATCCTAATGCTTGAACACTGGTCGCCATTTAATTTAAAAAAAACTTGGACGGATATATTATTTACAGATGTACTCCTACTCAAAAATAAGATGCACCACAATTAATACCTTTTTATTAACAGGAAAGGATGAATAAATATCGAAAACAATTGGTCTTATGACGAATACCGTGTTTAGTTTATAATTTGAGAGAAAGGTGTAGAAAACACGGTATTTATACCTTACGAGACGATATTTGATCACTTTATTTATTTGAGGACCCACCAGTCATTGAATATTTGGGCGTGTGCAGCTATTAACTACACGCTTACAATATTTTATCAGTAATTAAAACATTCCATAAAGTTGATGCATTACTTAGAAAGTAGTTATAGCTATATCGCTCAAACTTCATGTTTTTTAAACATATGTATTGATTTTAAAAACGAGAAAGTCTTTTAAATATGTCTCGTATTTAAGAAGATGTCATTTAAACAGCAGCACACTTTTTTGGATTGAACACTTAAAACATTTTGGCAGAGAAATAAATGCATTTTGTCCCATGATATTTTGCATGTTTGCGCTTTGAATGAAAACATGTTTTCAAACAAACTCATAAATATGTCTGTCGCATCTTTCCGAGACAGATTTCCTATAGTATTTTGAAGTGTCAACAATTGACTTGCTGCTAAGAAAGCATTTTACTATTGACAATATTTATTAATGGACAGTAACGAACGATTGTTAAAAGCTTGATTTAACTTTTGCGTTGTGACCCTTAGGCTCTAGAATGGATTGATTTAAAGTCGTAAACCAACATGGCGGTGTTATTTCAAAATTAATTACCAATGTTAAGCAATATTTGGACAGAAAGTGACGGATTATACAAATGGGGAGGGGGTCATACCTCATACCTCATGATTGAATTGCACATCAGTATCAATATGACACTTGCTTCAGGATGAAGTGTTGAGCCAAAAAACGCCAAGCCATATTCAGAGCTTACAGAATGATTTAAACTAACCCCCGCACGCGGCATTTTTAATTTGTTGAAAGGTTGCCCTGCTTGTATGCATTTGGCATTTTGTTTGCGTTCACCAAGCCGATTAAAAGACTTGTCTTTTCTTTTTAAATTACAAAATTGCATTGCATACCAAAGGGGTAAGGTGTATTGACTTTAGAGTAGAATAATAACAAGTATTTTCGTTAAGCTTTGGTCACCAATCCGATTTAAAAACTTCTTTCTTTTTTTCTTTTTTTATTGCAAACCTAAGGGGTAAGGTGTATTGAGGGTAGAATGATTAAAAGTAAAGGTATTTTTATTAGCATTACTTTTAGAGTTTGGGGTGTGGTTACCAAGCGAAGCTCGTGTGTTTCGTTCGTATTTTATTTCAGAGAAATGCATTAAAACCTGGTATATTGGTAAAGGCCCCAGGTAAGATTATTAGCCAGTCTACCTTTCAGCCCTTTTTTCAGTGTTTTTGGTGTTTGTTAATGTTGTTGTTTAATACCAAACATTAAAGAACAAGCAACCGTAAGTTGAAAATAGCCCCTTGTCCTGTATGTGTTGACAATGTTGAACAATGGAGAATAATTTCGCTTGGAATCACTTAATCGCAAGCCTCTTGCATGTGTTTTTATAATAATAAAAAACAACAACACGGTATTATGAATGCGGATATTTATTAGCAATATTTACAAGCATATAATGGTTGACGATGCATGTTTATAACAATTATATATGTCTGAGTGCTGATTTTACGCATAATATTTTTTCAAATATATGATAGTCGAAGACATTTTATTTTCAATAGAATCAAACATTTAGATAGTTCTGCATAAAAAAGGCTTATCATATCCAACCTTACATTGTCACAAAAACATATATAATCATCATATTTTTTTAATTTTGTATATTTTTTTGTATTTTCTTAAAGAGATATATGTCATTCACGCATAACAAAGGCAAACCATGTGCACTAAAACGCAAATTTACAATGATTAAACTCTTTTTTACCCTTCGGTGTTCTTCGAATTTTATCAGTAAAATATCAGTGGGGTGATATTTTCACTGCAGTGAAAATAACATGTCTTTTTTTAACAAACATGTTAACTTATAAAAAAAATTATGAACCATACATGTAAACTAATTACAACGCTATTTACCGTACATTTCAAATAATACAAACGCAAGATCCCAAATATATACCTAATCAAAATGTCATTTACCGTACATATAAACTAATGAAAACGCCATTTACTATACATTTAAACTAATGAGAACGGTATACTCTAAACATTCAAACTAATAAAAACGTTATTCACCAACCATTTGAACTAATGAGAACACCAGTATTTATACATTCAGCCTAATGAAAACGCTATTCACCATACAGTTAAGCTATTGATAACGCCCATTATTCATACATGTAAACTAATGAAAATGCCATTTACCATACATTTAAACTATTGAGAACGCCATTATTCATACTTGTAAACTAATGAAAACGCTATTTACCATACATTTAAACTGTTGATACCGCCATTATTGATACTTGTAAAGTAATGAAAACGCTTTTTAACATACATTTGAACTTTTGATAACGCCATTATTCCTACATGTAAACTAATAAAATCGCTATTTACCATACATTTAAACTATTGATAACGCCATTATTCATACATGTAAACTAACGAAAACGCTATTTACCATACATGTAAACTATTGAGAACTCTATTATTCATGCATTTAAACTAATGAAAACGGTATCGGCCATACATGTAACCTAATGACAACGTAATTTCCACAACAAGTTAACTAATGAAAACTGCACTACCTTACATGAATCAAGTACTATTAATAAATGACTTTAAAGTCTAAATCATATTATCTAATATAGGTCGTAGAAGAAATGCTTGGTTTATAAATTTACTTAGGAAGTTTTTGTTGGTAATAAACTAGTTTTGGTTAAATTTACCTAAGCTAGTTAGTATGCTTACGTGTTTTGATAACATCAGTTCGATAAACTTGGAAAAAACTTGAAATTCTAATATAGTATGGTTTAATCATTTTATTGTTAAGTTGTTAAATACAGGACATAATTATGATCAAATGATATTCTTTTTCTCAATCATAAGATATACAACAATAGTAAAACGAGAAAACCATGTACTCCAAAATCGAAATGAAAAACAAACGTTCCATTCACATTTTGGTCAAAACAATGTAATTAAAAAACAACAACAAATAAACAACCCACTACATAGAATACAGTTTCGTATACTATTTCAAGAACTATCAAACACAAAATCATTGTCGGCCAGCTGAGTGTGATTCAGAAAATTACTTTTTTCTTTGTATTTAAGTGCAAAAAAATACACTACAAAAACAGGAGCTATATGAAATGTTATCGCAAATATCTTTACTTAGAAGATTAAACAAATCTAAAGACCCTTCTACCTAAGTTATAGCCTATCTTTGACAAAATAATATCGTCTGAAATACCAAAGAAAGAATATTCAGACTTTTCTAGACAAAAACTACTCCCATAAAGTTGAGCTGTAAAATTTACATGTCGTCCATCTGTGTTGACCACATGCAATGTTTTAGTGTTTCCTGACCATTAGAATATTAATTTCAAATTTGAGTTGTGGTACTTTCGAACAAATGAACGCAATTTCTTTCATGCTGTTCGATGAAATATGGGGTTTTACCAGTGAAATAACAACAGTGAAAATATCAATTTGATATTTTCACTGCAAAATAAGGAGTGAAAATATCAACTTTCAGAACTTTGTTGTTACATGTACTTGCCTTGATCAAAACAGAACACTGCACCTCGATAAATTATGTCAAAAAATGTTTAAAAATATATAAAAGAAATGTTTAATAAATTTGACAAAAAATAAATAATTGGAAATTAACAACTTACCGTTTATTACCGGTTATCCCGTTTATCAAACATTTTACTTATCTCTGAAGCTGAATGTTCGAACATTTGCTTTCATACCAAACAAATTACAGACAAAAACAACTATTCGAACATAAATAAAATTTTATATCATCGTTCAAATGTATTTTGAACTGTTAACCATTGTAGTACGTAAAATGAGCTTCCTGGAGAATTCACACAACAATTTACAGATAGATCCGATATTTTTTACCCCACCCACACCTCAAAATGTGTCAACAAACTAGCGTGGCATTAACTCTTTTAATATCTGGAAAACAAACATTTTAAAGCGAAACAGACTGGTCTCTGACAGTAAGATGACTGAATATTAACATACTATAAAAACACGCGTACATGCAGTCTTAAACTAAGAAAAATGGTTCAAATCCAATGAGTATCCACATTTGTTTTGCTAACACATTTGACCTTCCAAATTTTCATTCTTTAAATAGCGGCGTAGTAATTTGGTTATGATTCATGTCCATCTTAAAATAAAAAGTGTTTTCATTATGTTTGGAACATATAAAATACTACTTCATTGTTTACTGTTCATAAAGCTTTGCAATAAAAAACGAGCGAATATTAAGCTATAAGAATGAATGGCAGAGAACTATTTCTCAGCAAACCGAAAGTAGAAAAGTTGACAGCTATAATTATGCATGAGGGGCACCCCACGGGTAACTGCGTAAAGCCAACCCTTTTCAAAAAGGGGGGTAATTCAGAAATAAATAAAAAAAAAACAAATAAAACTCCGAAAATAAGCATGAAAGAAACAGAAAATTTGTTTATTTCAGTGTAAGTTCGTATTTAATTTCACTCGTGATCATAAAATACTACATTTAAATATGTTTTTCTATGACACTCGTGAAATAAAATACGATCTTACACTGAAATAAACAAATATCCTCTATGTCATTTGACGTCATTTTAAGAATATAAATATAACAAGCAAAATCAATTTGGTACAATCTGACATTTTTTACAGTAAGAGAAAAAGTTCCGACAATTTCTGTGGTATTTTACATAGTTATTGTCTATTTCCAATTGATAATGTTCAGTGGGCCTCGTTTGTCTATATTTGTTGAATGGTCGTTGTGTTGTTATAAAGAAACGTACAGAATGCGTGTGTCACTCTGTGAGGTACTATATGGAACAGAATCATACATCTCACACGAACAGTTACGAGGGTCGGACATGACGTATGAGCAATGCATATTTTCATGGCACATTAACACACACAAAAAAGGCGAAACGTTAGGTAGAACAAGAAAAGGTGTCCCGACCGGCATTGCGTCCGAAACCTTTGTAACTTTTGTAAAGCCTTGCTCTCGACCTGAAATAAAGTAAGTGATCATTTAGAAAAAGTGGAATAAGTGCGTGATTAATGAATAGCATCAATCATTTAAAAGCATAGCGCTAATAATAAAACAGAAACTAAATCTATCAAAAGCATTACCACAGCGATCTCAGTTTATAAAGCTATAATATATTTTGAATAATCATTTATAATAAACCCAACACGACAGGGAAATGACACATAGAAAATAATTGAACGATTCAATTATAAACGGTACACTGATAAAAGCCTAAAAGAAACTTAAAATTACAAAATATAACAAACACAGATTACACATATATATTTTAATATCGAAAACTATACATGATTTGATTACCGCCATGCTCATGCATTAGTTAGCCAACATATTCAAATGACGCCATTTTGGTGATATGCAATGTTCCTTGTTGGATAATGTGATGTTTCTCTTGTGTGTTGTTTGCTTGACAAAGATACTTATGTAGTTCAACAATCGTCTGCCTAATTTTAGACTACTGTGTCTGTCTCTGCATTTGACTTCTTTTCATTTAAATGGTGAAATACATATTCAGGAAAAAAGAAGTAGGAAAATATGAAGTTTGCATCTGATTACATGTGAAACGTGTTTATCGATTACCTGCTATTTCATACAACCATTTATTTCACTAGTCCGACCCAATCAAAGTTAAATAATACAGATGTATGACAAGTAGAATATTTTTCTGGTGGGGATCGAAACAACGGTGATTATGGTTTCAGTACCAAAACATGTACATCAATTTGTAATTACCTAAGTCATGATAATGTTTCTCTTGTGGTGGATTGAACCAACGACCATCTGGGTGCAAGCCGGTTTTATTACCAAAAAGTGTTTATATACTATGTAGAGAATGACCCCAAAAATATTTTTTTTTATAACAACAGAGAGCAATGAGGAACGTCCTTCATTTGTGAGCCAACCAACGACCTCGTACATAAAAGGCAGTTATATTACTCCATGTATGACTCAAGAAAATAAAAGCACTATCGTCTGGTAGCTATGGGACAGTGAAAAAGACGGGGATCAAGCCAAATTCATCCTGGATGAGAGGCGATTATACTGCAAAGTATCTATATCAAAGTGTACGGTACTGTCTTCAGCAGGACAAGGCCTTAACCGTTTTGCGACTTTACGAAAGGTGCTCTGTTGGGCATCCAACAACCTCGTGGTTGAGAGGCGATTATGTTACAAATAAGTCTACATCAACTTGTACACGGTTGACTATAGCAACATAATTTTTTACCGTATGAAGGTTTAAGGATAATATTTTGGCTAGGATGTAATGAAGTAGCTACTGACGAGTGACGGTAATATTTCCATTATTCAACATGAACGTGTACGAGAATGACTTCATTTAACTAGCGTCGAACTATTTAACGTCCATAATTACGCTGCCATGGTTGCAATTGAATCAACTACCTCCTACGTCACCACGTACGAGACGGACCCAAGCAAGTTAATGTCTTACCGATATGCGGCAATATGTCTCATTCAACTTGTATTTCACAAAGTTGCAGCATAGACACCGGCGGGTTTCTTGTTACCTCGACCCATCTACCATGGAATGGTGGATTGAAAGGGAACGTAACTGTAAAGCCTACAGCGCCAGGGTGAAATCCGACAAGAGACTTGTTGCTGTGTTGTGCATATCCAATGTAGATTTCAACGTTACTCAGTCGATAGGCTAAAAAAACATTTGTAAATTTCATTTTGGATATGACACGATGCAACAAGATACAAGGAACAATAATATTTATTTAAAGTTCGGTATTTGTAAACAAAGAACATGAGATCAATGAGCTTTTTTCCGACATGAATAAAAAGCAAACATAACTCAAAAAATTACAATGAGCTTGTGACCTGGAAATAAAAGCATACAGTTTAAATAGGAACAAATATTGGAACAAGTATTTACAACAGTCGTTCCTTATTATATACATTCACTCGAAATCTGGACTTACTACCAGAAACATTATCAGTCGTAGTTTCTAATAAGTGCCAAGTGTTAAACATACCCAGCCCCCAATATCACGAACAAACTTAAGTCAAATCTAAATCTTAGTCTCAAATCATTTCATTACATAACATCAAAGGTTATTAAAATAACTTTTGATTTTCCACTTTTGAAAAGGCATTCTATGATGTAACTGGTTGATTTCTGCCTTTGATCAAGAGTTCAAAGGGAATAATATTATACAGCAAAAAATGTATTTAAGTACATATTCTTTTTTTTAACAATTACTCAAGCCTATTTTTGCTCTTGAATTATTTTTTTTTGATATATTGACAAAATATCTTTATCAACACCTTCAATGAGAAAATATGTTTTCAAAAAGTATAAAATCATGCAAGATTGTAAATCATATTGTTCTTTCATGTGGTTAATTGAGATGAGATTGCAATTGAGATATGACTTGAGAATTTTTGTACTTTACAAGGTTCGCGAATGTGGTTAATATCAATTTAAAACGTAAAACGTCTATCAAAAATACTTAAGTCAAATCTCAAACTCATTTTACCATATAATAAAACATTCGTTGGAAACAAAAATATGTTTTTACAAATTTTTAAAACGCATTCTTTCATTGAATATGGTGATCGAAACCTTTGGTCTAGATACCAATTGAAAACCTTTTTATAGCCAAAATTTTATTTCAGTTCAATTCATTGCCTTTTAACAATTACTAAAGTATTTTTGTTTGGTCTAGATTAAGAGTTCTTTAAAATATTGCCAAAATGTTTTAATACCAAACTCTATGAGAAATAGGTTTTCAAAAAGTATAAAAACATACAAGATTTTAAATCAAATTATTTTTTATGTGGTTAAATGGATTGAGATTATAATTGGAATTTGACTTGATTATTTTTGTGATATTGGTACCAGACCTTTACAGGGTTCGGGAATGTGGTAAATATCAATTTAAAACTTAATACGTCTATCAGAGCAAAATGAGAGGTTGGAATATATCCTAATTAAGGTTGTTGGGTATTATTAATTAAAATTGTTATTGGATATACTTTGATAAGATTTACCTTTTACTTTTTTTTCTTTATTTAGGATTGTTGGGATAAGAGTGAGGTTTGTGCACGTAAACTGGTTTAAACCCATAGTAAATTTACATTTTACTGATCGTTCCAAGGCGGTCCCTAACAATCCTTTATAAACATACCTAAACATTGTTAAATAGTTTATATGTGTTGTGTTGTTCTATGTCTTTGGCGTTTACCCAGTGCCATTAAACCGGGTTAATGTTTAAACGTGTTACTACTTAGCTTGTTTCTGCAGTTTTTCACATAATTATTTATAACGATTATGTATTTCAAAAATGTTCAAACTCTCAGTACATGATAGTAAACCATTGGAGTGGTTTATGGGCCGCTCGAAGTGAGTCCAAGGAATGACGACAGTGGTCTCGGTTTGATTGAAACTTTTCATTGACAATAATGATTAGTGCAAAAATGCTGACGTTCTTCCTTAACCGAATTCTACAAGTTTTACAAGAGATGTTTCAATTTAAGGTCTTAGATCTTTTTGCTGCTCTGAAATAGACCTGCCAACCAAATAAATAATGTCTCGAGTCTTATAAATTGAATTCAGCGATGATTATTAGACTTGCTGTAGTTGTAAAAATAAAAAGGTTTTACAAAAATCTAAAATTCTATAATCATACAAGTTTTATCTTTTAAGTTTGGTCACTTATAAACTTTTCGATCACTGAGTCTCATTTTCAATCTTAAACTCAAAAATTAGTGGTTATGGACCGTGACCAATTTGTTTTTTCAACGTTTATCATTAATACAAGCGACCTCATACTAACCTTGAGCACAGTGACAGACAGGTTCACACAACGTTCGTAAATATCCACTTACCACAGCAGTCCATTCGATTGTAGATCTTTATGCTGAAGATAAAAAAACATCTGCCCTAAATCGACCCACCAACTTGTTTTGGCACTTTTTGTACGGGAACATGAATTTTCATAGGCTAATTGCGAAAGGCCTCCATCAACTGCATTCTGTGCCATTCCATCTGTGAGTGTGTTTGTTTGGTAGGCAGGTTTCCCTAGCACCACATTGATTCCACCTGTAAATACCATGTTGACGAATGTAAGGTAGGTTTGGTAGGGCGATTTATCAAAAGCTTCAATGTCAAACGCTGTAACGATTTAACTGATAAATATATTAATAAATGGGGTAAGACAGCTTGGCCTAACTCTAAACTTGCATTCCATTAAATATTTTAGGCGGTACATGCATATGTGTTTTGCAGACATCCTTGCCTAGCACTACACTCGGACCCCTTTATATAATTTAAGCACAAGTTTTGCCTCACTCTGCTACGCCGACCTGTCCATTGGTCAAGCACCATCAGAATAAATCTTAAGTTAATAGCTTTGCAGAACGCTACACTCGCAGCGCATTAATATTTAATAGTACATGAATAAATGATTGGTAGACAGCTTGACCTAACCCTACCCGCACAAAACTGAATGAACACATGCTTTGTTGACAGCTTTAAGTAACATTTATGAATCGAGAGCATAATCTTAAATGGGTTTACATCAAGGTATTGGTGGACGATAATTAATTTATGTTTTAAATGTTCGATTTTTATATTATATAAATACCATCAAAGAAAGTTTAATGTTTTTATAGAAGGCTGTGAATGATATGAATTGTTAATATTTTAGAATCCTTTCGTCCTTTTGTCAATGCACTCAAAAGTGTGCGTACATGTAAAATAGAAGTAAACATCTTTACTTAGCATTTAACATGTAATCAAAGCTTCAGAGGAACTTGAATTCAACGGTAATACGTGACCTGTACATAAACGACTAAGAAGAGAAACAGGTACAGAAAAAAGTTTTTCCCGAACAAATACAAACATGGTTCTCCGGTCATGCGGTTGTTTTCCTTTCGCATTGTTTATAATTCCAAATCATCAAATAATGGTACCATTGAAAATATCAAATATAGAAACCAGAATACTGCAATTAATGGTATATTGGTATACGGGCATGCGCTATTAGCGTTAGATATTTCCTTTTAAGGTTCGGTTTGGGTTATGTTTGCATCTGTCATATATAAATATGCTTATTTATGCTTTCAAGCAGCATGTTACTGATCGTATGATGTGAACCTGGTTCGATGATATAGATATATTCTATCTCAGTTACAAATATTTCGAATCAAAATCAACCTTTGGAGAATACGAAAGGTACTTCGTAATGATTAATAATTGGCCTATCTTTAGGTATAATAATACGAACAAATCCGATTAATAAGTTACATAAGGTACAGGGCAGGTATTTCTAATGGGAAGACAGAACTGTTTTTATTGATTTACACATTGTTATGACATGAGTATCATGCCTATTTAGTGCCCCCCCCTTATCCATATATGTGGAATAAGAAATAAACTATCAACTGGTACAGTTGTCAGAGAATGAAATATTATATACAGAGCTACATATAACCTTTTTTTTACTTAAAGTGTACTTTATAAACTTTTGCAATCTAGCTAAGTGTATGGTACACCCTTGGGCCCTTCATTAAAGTTTAATGGCGATTTTGAAAGTATACTGGTACATTAAATTACAAATTTGAATGACTTATTTTATTTAATGAACTTTTATAGTTCTTAATAATATAAGAACTTACACACAACATAAATGTTGCTCAGCAAATTACAAGTCCTGAATAATTTCAACATATTCACTACTTTCTTTGCTTATAGCCTTCTGTAAGTCTCGTAAGGATAGTAAATCGATTTTAACAGACCAGTTTAGTATTAAGACCCCTGAGACGGGACACCCTTTGACCTCAGGGACAAAATCTAAACAATCTTAGTAAAGTGCCACTTCATGAGACTACATGCCAAATATCAAAGGTCTTGGATTTGCAGTTTCAGAGAAGAAGATTTTCAAAGATTTTCTGTATACATATATAAAAATCCTGAACATATGTTTACCTGAATCCATTAGCCATCTTAAAATGTTGGTACAGGCAGAAGATCCATTAAACATCGTTTAAAATGCGTTTTATGGTCTGTATTGGCTTGCCATTATCTTGTAATCAAATAAATGTATTGATTAACGATACAATTGACAAAACTTGACATAATGGAAGTAAGAATTATATTTATTCTTTAAGAAAAGTTGGGGTTTTTCAGATGAATTAACATACGCTAATGACATGGCTCCGATTTTTATTTAAAATAACATCATTATGGACTATACACCAGATGATACCATTCCAAGAATATAAAAAAAATGTCAAAAACTTACATTAAATTGATATCGTATTATAATAAGCTTTGCATTTCCATTACAGATGTATCACATCGCTTAAAACACATGTTTCTTTCGCAATTTCTGTGTAGTTTTCCTGATCGAAATTTACTGCGTTGGTCAACCACGAAAATTGAAAAAAGCCTCGTAATATGTATCCTGTATTAATCTCGTGACTTTCATATGCTAAATATACATCCTATAAACTAGGAAACCATTATACGCTATTTTCAAACTGGTAAACTGAGCTGAGACAGCGACAAAATATTATTTTAATTATATAAAATGATGTATTGTTGACCTCATGCTATCTCGTATTGATAATTATAGGCTTGTTTTGAGAAAATATTGTATTTGCCGATTTGGAGATCATCAGGCCCCAATTTCTCGAAACTTCTTAAGCTTAACAGGCTTAAGTCGCTTATTTCAATTTGCCAAAAGACATACTGAAAATGGATTTTGATAAATGAAAAATGGTTTATTCTATTAATCATACAGATTATTCCTACATAATTTCTAAAAATTCTTGAACAAGTAAATATAACACATTTTATAGAACAACAAAATTAGTGAGATTAGCTTAATCCTGTTATAAGGGACTTAAGAAGTTTCGAGAAATTGGGGGCTGGTGTCTTATCTCTTTACAACTACAGGAACAAGCCTGATAGCCAAAGAGTTTACGAAAACCCCATTAAAGGGACATGGTTCAAGTGAATGCCGGACAGACAATAATGCGATCGGAAACACCTCGGCAATCTCCGTAATACGACTATCCTCGGATGTATGCCGGTGTATTAGTAAAAATAGCTCGTAAACTTATTAGGAATAATAATAAATATTTGTATCTGTTCAAAAAAAATTGTTAACCATCCACATACATCCGAGGTTGTTTTCGAATGAAAATTGACGAGGTTTTGCGATTGACACTTAGTCTAATAAAGAGACACAACACATTCAAAACAACACAGACAGACCGGCATGCCTCAATACATATTCATGAGGTCACAGCCTTGGAATGGAGACCGGAAAGGCATTTATATTATTCGTGAAGTTTCCAACTTGGAATGGAGACCGGACATACATCAATACAAATATATGAGGTCACAGCCTTGAAATGGAGTCCTGTCATGCATCAATACATATTCATGAGACTACAGGCTTGGAATGGAACCGGACACGTGTCAATACATATTCGTGAGGTAACAGGATTGTAATGGAGACCGGACATGCATCAATACAAATTCATGAGGCTACAGCCTTGGAATGGAGTCCTGACATGCATCAATACATATTCATGAAGTTACCGCCTTGGATTGGCTATTTATTAGGTTATTGCTTTGGAATGGAGTCCGGACATGCATCAATACAAATTTATGAGGCTACACCTTGGAATGGAGACCAAACATGCATCAATACATATTCATGAGGTAACGGCCTTAAGACGGAGACCAGACATGCATCAATACATACACAAGAGTCCGATGCCTTGAAATGGAAACCGGACATGCACCGATACATATTCATGAGGTAACGACCTTGGAATGGAGTCCAGACATGCATTGATACATATGCATGAGACTTCAGCCATGGAATTGAGACCGGACATGCATCAATAAATTTTCATGAGGCTACAGCCTAGGAATGGAGTCCGGACATGCGTTTATATACTGATTTATAAGGTTATAGCCTTCGAATGGAGACCGGACTTTATCAATACATGTGCATGATATTACCGCCTTGAATTGGAGGCCGGACATGAATTAGTACATATTCATGAGGTTTCCGCCTTGGAATGGAGACCGGACATAAATCAATACATATTCATGAGGCTACCGCCTTGGAATGGTGAGTGAACATAAATCAATACATATTCATGAGGCTACCGCCTTGGAATGGAGAGCGACCATTAATCAATACATATTTATGGGGCTACCACCTTGGAATGGATAGCAGACATATATCAGTACATATTCATGATGCTACCGCCTTGGAATGGAGAGCGGACATAAATCAATACATATTCATGAGGATACCGCTTTGTAATGTACACCAGACATGCAACGATACATATTGGTGAGGCTATAGCCTTAGAATGGAGACCAGACTTGCTTCAATACATATTCATGAGGTTTCAGCCTTGGAATGGAGAGAGAACATAAAACAATACATATTCATGAGGCTACAGCCTTGGAATGGAGAGCGGACATGAATCAATACATATTCATGAGGCTACAGCCTTGGAATTGAGAGCGGACATAAAATCAATACATATTCATGAGGCTACCGCCTTGGATGGACACCAGACATGCAACAACACATATTTGTGAGGCTATAGCGCTGGAATGGAGACCAGACATGCCTCAATACATATTGATGATGTTACCGCCTTGAAATAGAGTCCAGACATGCATCAATACATATTCATGAGGTTACTGCCTTGAAATGGAGACCGGACATGCATCAATACATATTCATGTGGTTACCGCCTTTGAATGGTTAACGAAACAGAAATTCGTAGAGCGCTCGTTTCAGACGTCGGCTAGCTTTGAAAACAGTTCTTTGCTTGAGAAATGCGTAATTTGATGGTAAACGAAACAGAAATTCGGAGAGCGCTCGTTTCAGACGTCGGCTCGCTTTGAAAACAGTTCTTTGCTTCAGAAATGCGTAATTTGGTAAAGCAGCTAGCAGTAGTTGTATTCATACAAGCCGGAAATGTAACGTTTAATTTTCATTGGACAATTATACATTTTATGTTATAATTCCTTAGAAAAACATCTTGTCCAAAACAGTAATCTTATAGATAATTATATTAACTAAATCAAAGAAAAGTAAGAATATCGATGGCTCTATTTTTGACATATGGTTATGTTCTTTAAACTCATCACAGCTCTGACATAAATATACTATTTTTGATTGATATACCTCATATTATTATGTTGTCCAACAAGCACATATAATGCGCCTTAACATATCTGGTTAAAATATATACAAACTTAATATGTTCAAATAAAAAAAATATACTTGAATGGTATTGAAGCTATATGAAAAGTTTGCATACTTTTGTATCACCCTCAAAATATACAAAAAAACGAGTTGAACTTACCGGCCTTTCCGATATAGATAAAGAAACTTAAAATAAATTTTATGTCTAAAGGAAGCATCGCTTATGTTCACTTTATGCTTTATAATCCGATTTTTAAAATGGTATGTGGCTAATATTCCGCGAAAAACTCTATTATATTTCCTGAGCTAAGCAACAATCGCCATTATAATACATATTTTAGTGCACCGGTTTATCTAAACCAACCAATCAATTATTTCTAATTGTTTTTATGTCATTAATGGCATGCCCTGGCAAGAATGGGGGGTAATCCACATCCTCGCAACATTGTGTGCAAATTCACCGAATTCAAGGATCGCGAAAAGGCCCGAAAGCAAGGTCGCCAGCTGTGAGGCACAACTTTCTTCATAGATGAGCAGTACCCTGCTGAAACCATGGAATCACCACGGAGGCCTTTACCTAAAGTGAAGGCGGCCTTCTAAGCTTGAAATCAGGCCGGGTTAATGTATGACACGCTATACGTTAATGGGGGTCCAGTAACATATGACTAGGATACATCGGAGAATGAACTAAAAAATTTTGTCTGACAAAGATTTTCTGAAGATATTTACAAAAATTAATGTTGTAATTTTATTTGAATCATGGACTTAGTATTGCTCTGGTATAAATGTTGAAGTGTTTAAGTGCTATATTTTTTTTTCAGAAAATATAAACATAAAAAAGGCAAACAGTCATAGTGGCGGCATAGCTAATTATGTAATAAATGAAAAAAGTAAATGAATATCAAGTGTTAGGAATCATTTTAACACTAGTATATGGTTGAAAATTGATTAAAATTACTTTTAATTGGATAATGATATATATATGCTCTTTATTTCCTCTGATCGAGATACATATATTAATTAACATATAAATATATATATATGCATGTGTTAACAAAATAAACGAAAAGAAAGATGTCATGATAAATACATGTGAAGATATACTAATGATATGATCAGATATACATTTTGCAAGCAGAAAGATAACACAATATGACAAAATGAACATTTGTAAAGAATATGTTTATATCAAAAATAGAGAGAAAAATGCGTATGCGAACAAGCATAAACGTTACATTATCACGATAAACTTTTGTGCAAGCAGCGACTCGAAACAGGTTTACAAACATTATTACAATGAAATGAGGTTAAAAAGGAACATTTACGATATCTCCTTATTTTAACATTTATATCGGTATTATCATACAGCAAACAAATTATTACATGAATATGCAGTAACATATCACTTACGATAAAAAAAATCATAAGTCATCATCGAAATCTTGCTAACTTATGTTAACATGCTAATTGAAATTGAAATGTATTTTCAAAATTCTTAATTTTAAGCATTTGTAGACAAAGTGAATTGCTATTCTCAAGAAATGTTTGTGTACCTTCTTATCTTTGAAAGCTAAATTTTTTTCAATCAAATATTGCAACTTTGCCTCCTCATTACCAAACGAAATCAACAAACACATGTCGAAGGGAAAGTTTTCTGAAAGCGTATTTTTAAAATTATTTCTAATATCAGACGATAGATTGCATGAAAATAGAACATGCTTTACGGCATTATTTATAATAACGCCACACGCGTGACATAACATAACTGACTTATTTTCGTATATGCTAGGTTCAATCCAAAGTTTACTAACTTCAAGAGCATGTCGCCTTGATTGAAAATCGTTTGCGCAGGTCCATATAATGGCCGATTCGATTCTTGTATGTAGGAGCATGAAGCGAACAAAAGTTGCGTCACTTTGAACTCTTTGTTTCCAATCGTCTAATTCCATATTATACACTAACGTTTTGCATTTACGATTCCACATTGACTTTATAGGAAACATTCCTGTTTGTATATATCTATTAATAAAATCAGATAACTTGTATTTTGACAAAATTCTCATAATGTCAGGAACAAATCCTTTTTGAATAAACTTATCAGTCCTGCAAGAATATAAGGCTAGTCTTTTATTAAAGATCTGTTTTGTAAGCACCGATGTCGGCATATTGCATAGCCGTTCGAGGAACATAAGCTTCTTTAAATTTATTTCGCTTTCTATACGCTTCCAGCCTAACATATCTAAACAGGTATCGGTTCTTGTTCGAATGGGGAATCTTTGAATAGTTTCTGCCGCCATTCGTATAAAACGTTCATATTGCATGCAGTTTGATTTTGTTAGATTGTTCCAGAGTTCTGCTCCGAAAAGAAGTCTTGGTATACATTTTTTTACACTAACGATGCTGATGTAAGGGGATTGATGTGAAACGTTCCGATGTTGATTGATAGTAGGGAATAGAACGATGATTCTGCTTTCTTGCACGCTCCCGATATTTTATCATTGTCTGTCATTTTGTCGTTTAGTTGTATACCTACATGTCTTATTTTATCTGTGCGTTTAATTTTGTTTGGCCCTAGATAGAAATTAATGTTCGTTACAATTAACACTGTGTATGATGTTGATTTGTTTTGATATTGTTAGTAATGATATGTGTCATTTTGAAAATCAAGGGAAAGTATTGCTAGTTGGAGACTGGAACTGTAGAGTAGGTGATAGGTCAGATCATATTTTGTACGATAACGTAGTATCCGATTTAGACTCGGACGGCTATCTATCTAACGATCCTAGAGTACGGGCCTCTCAAGATCAAATATGTAACACACGAAGGACTCGCATGCTTCATTTTTGTAAGGCCGTAATATGTGCATTGCATTAGCAATGGATAATAACAAAGAGTCATACACATATTTCAGTCGTAATGCATGTAGCACTATTGACTACTTGGTGATGAGAGAAATCGATTTTTCAATTATAAAGCATTTTAAAGTAGGTCCGTTTAATGCTTTCAAAGACAATGTGCCGTTATTGATTGAAATTCGATTTTATGAGCGTAAACTAGAAAAAAACCTGCGGCCTTAAACGTATTTATTGCAAAACAATAGTAAACGTTACATTAATAAATCCTCAAATGCCTGGTTTGACCATGAATGTTTTACAGCCAAACAGGCGTATTTAAAGGCATTCAATAACTTTAAATAATATATATTATTTATGAATCTGAACTACAATGATCAGTTTATTGTGATAAAAAGTGTGAATTTAAAATGCTTGTTAAAAAGAGAGCGTATAGGACGCGTTGAGCTAAAGAATTGTACGAGTTTCGAAGTTAAAAAACAAAAGAATTCTGAAACCATTTTAAACCTAAGAAAAACAGTTTTTCAGACAATATTGACACGAAAACTTGTACGGAATACGTTGTCGGTCTATTCAATGATACACGCTCTAAACAAATGGACGAAATAGAAAAAATTATCAACGATACTGATTTTAATATTGATGATCATATATTTGAAGCACTTTACGCTGTCATAACTCCTGAGGAAGTTCGTCTTGCTGTGAAAGTTTTTCAACGTAATAAAGCTTTATTTTCGATTTATAATTTACTAAATGAGTTCTTTATCTATACTATATATATATTTTAATCGGTCATGTAATGGACTTGTTTAACACAATTCTTGCACTCTTCTTTCCAAATAAGATTTTAGACAATTAATAAAATTGTTTTATTATTCCAAAATGATGAATTAATGTCGAAAAAGGGATATTATGAAGGATACCAAGTTGAATTTGAAAGAAATACGCATACAATACTGTATGTCTATTTATGAGACTATAGTAGACCACATTTAATCTTTAAGCATTCAACAATCATTTAATGTGTTTGCGCTTTCTGCTATTAAATACACGGTTACAATCTTGTTATCAGTAAATTATATTTTCCATAAATGCATACTTTAAGTAAGTAGCTTAAGGTTTATCAGTCAAAGTTGATGTTAGTTATACATGTGTATGTATTGGTATTGAATAAGAGTGTGACTTTAAATTTTCTGTTGACATCTTAGGCATAGAGGGGTTCAGATATGTAAATGTTATGTTATCATTTTACCAAGCAACTCCCTAAATTGTGTAACACAATGGCCCCCGCTAATATTAATTCATCGCTGAAAAGGTCAACGTTTTTTTTCTTTAGCTACTAAGTGGTCAATACGCCATAGCGTTTATTTTCATTGGAGCTTCATTACCGTTACCGGCAGGTGTCGATAAGATATTCTGAGAAAGGATGGAACAGTTAATCGCTTTAGCATATGCAAAGAATTGCCCTAACACTTGAATAATAATAATAATCAAAGGATCTGCCTTTTGCTAAACTTATACGTTACTTGGTACAATCGAAAACACTTTTGAATGGTTAACTACAATTGGGGGCTGCAATAAGGGAGTATAAAACCTCATTTTTGAAGTTCGAGTGGTAGTCTGTTTCTGGTTATGATTCTGATAGTATACCTGGTTCAGATCTGAGTCAGCTTTGCTCTCGTTTATTAGAAATAATTGACAATTAAGATATAAATATTTGCTTACAATAAAACTAGTATACGACTGAAAAGATTAGTGTATAAGGACGTGGTTTATTAGTGAGGGTGCGAAAATTGAACTATGAAAATAGAAATACCTAAATTGAACTTTGAAAATAGAAATACCTAAATGGCCTTTTCTGTTAACATACTGTTGTTTATGAGTTAGACAAAGTGGCATAACTCTTTATAGCAAACTTAACCCAACAATCTAATTAATATCATATCATAATTAACGCTTTGTCGTGAGAACCAACGTGTAGAACTCCAAATGACCACAGACTGTCAATTGCACATAATTGCTTATCGGTTAAGCTATAAATAGCTATTTTGGAACTCCATATACTTCTGTCCATATATATTATATATCAAGATGTGATCATCAGCATAAAATTGTTTTTAACTGGTTAAATCTTTGACAGTTTTTGATTTTTCCAATAATTAAAATGTACTAGTCAAATGTGCAAACTGACCGAAAGATAAACTGTGGAAACTTTATCCAAATTGTATACGTCAAACGTCTGCTAATGTTATTCAGGTAAGATCACGTGGTTAAGTCAGAAGATTTACCCAAACAGTGCATTCGAAACACCATGGCCATTTTCAATCGACATTAACCTAGGCTGTATGCCGGAACTTGCATCAGTAGAACTAGATTGTAAACTAATAATAAAACTACTTCTTATAATAATACTACTAATATTAATAATAATAATAATAATATTAATAATAATAATAATAATAATAATAATAATAATAATAATAATAATAATAATAATAATAATACAACTACTAATAAAAATAATAATAATAATAATAATAATAATAATAATAATAATAATAATAATAATAATAATAATAATAAACGCATCCTAACTTGATCACAGTCATAATAATCTGTCTGTATTAGAAAATCGTCAACGTTTCAAAATTTGTATCAGACATCGATACATAAGTATGTTCATAAACCGTCAGCGTTTCAAAATTTGACCCAACAATTGGCACCTAAGTATGTTCAAAAACCGTCAACATGTCTGAATTTGACCCAGAAATTGTACAAAACTAGGCTCAAAAACCGTTTCCATTTCAGAATTTAACCCAGAAATTGTACAAAACTAGGCTCAAAAACCGTCAACATTTCTGATTTTGACCCAGAAATTGTACAAAACTAGGCTCAAAAACCGTCAACATTTCAGAATTTGACCCAGAAATTGTACAAAACTAGGCTCAAAAACCGTTAACATTTCTGAATTTGACCAAGAAATTGTACAAAACTAGGCTCAAAAACCGTCAACATTTCTGAATTTGACCCAGAAATTGTACAAAACCAGGCTCAAAACCGTCAACATTTCTGTATTTGACCCAGAAATTGTACAAAACTAGGCTGAAAAACCGTCAACATTTCTGAATTTGACCCAGAAATTGTACAAAACTAGGCTCAGAAACCGTCAACATTCCTGATTTTGACCCAGAAATTGTACAAAACTAGGCTCAAAAATCGTCAACATTTCTGAATTTGACCAAGCAATTGATACACAAATATGTTCAAAAACTTTCAACATTTCAGAATTTGACACTGCAATTGAAAGAATTGTATATTAAAAAAACTGTCAAGATAAATGTTGATGTCCATATTTTTATAGCAAACAAAGCAGAATTTTCGGATTTTAATTACTTAATATTTTAAAACTTCCCCTCAAGGCATGATTTGGGATTTATTATTGGCAAACGTGTGTGAGTGTGTTGGTTCACAAATATCTATAACAATATAAATTATAGAATATATTAGCATAATCATGAAATGAAAATGATGAAAATTAACTTAACAGTTTTTAATATTACCTCTGAAATTTTATTTAAAAGCTGGATCACTGGATTGACAACTTGTATTGAAGGTAGAATAATTTAAAGTAAACGTATTTTTTATTAGTTTTACTTTTAGAGTTTTGGGCTGTGGTTACTTAGTGGAACTAGTGTGTTTCGTACGTGTTTTCTTTCAGAGATCTGCATTGAAACCTGGTAAAGGCGCCAGGTAAGAATATAAGCCCGCTTACTTTTTTAGCCGTTTTGTCAGGGTTTTTTTTGGTGTTTTTTAGTGTTGATAGTTCCTAAGGGATTACTAGCCATCTGATAATGGTGCATAAATGGTGCATAAAATGCCTCTTTCAAAAGATAGCATTATTCCAGTAGCTTGAAGCGTTTATTTTTTAATCTATATTATGTTGGTGCTAACTTATGTGAGTTAAATAACAATTAATCAAGAGTTATACAATTATGCAATCAATATTATTGAGTAAACCATTTCATTTCTTTTGCATATGATTTTGGTTTTAGTAAATGTGTGTCTGTGAACGATTCAGTGTATCATGTTTACATTAAGTAAAATATAATTAACGCCAAAATTTCAAATACATTATATTATAGTACACCATATATATACCGTAGACTCTTATATTCAAGATGTGACCGTACAATATATTTCTGTTTCAGGACGCATGCGCTTCCAAAATTGTGTAATTTTCTGCGTTGTACTATTTACAGGTCCCATGCTTTATCTATGATAAAAAAACGAAACGCTTTTAAGGTTTTAAATGGAAATCGAGATCGACAGACGATCTGAAGTTAGAGTGACATTAATCCTCTTTAGTTACCATGATCAAGTTTTGTTTGTTTACAAACAAAATGTTGCCAAGATCTGATTTTAACACCTTCATAATTAATATATTTGGAATCATGAAGGTAAACGGCTTGTCCAATATGGTTTTTCCAGATGTTTATTCGTCAAAATCAATGTCTGTGTTGTACAGAAAAAATGTTGAAGAACCTTAACATGATGAATGCAAAAAATAATCAAATTAATAAGCAAACAGAGACGTCAGAGCAGATTAATTGACGAATCATCGGCATATCAGTGCCTAGATCATTGTTGTACATGTGTGACCTCTGACTGTTCTTTATCAATGATACATGAAGCTTCATTTGATGTCCTCAAATACAAAAAATAGGTGTTATATCCTTCACAAAACAGAGGAACGGACAGATGACCGTTTTATATTATATGCAGCATCATCCTTCCAGGGAGCGGGGTTGGCTTTTAATCAGTCTATAGTTAAAAATTTTGCTCAGAGTTGAGCAGAAGCATTTTCATATCTCCAAAATCACAACGAAGGCAATTAGGGATCAATATGGCTATTTGCGCAGCATGCAGGCAATTGATTTCTGATCAACAGATGATAAGACAAATCAGTCAATTACTGAATAGGTTTCTGTTTCCTGGGCAATGGCTTATAAATATATTCTGTATTCCTGTGTCAATATCAAATCATTTCGCAGATCCATATAACCATGTTTAACATCCTATGTGTATACAATTAATTGATTTTTTTTATATTTTGAACGAAGGGCATCATTGTGTTAGCAAATATGGAACCTTTAAAACGAAATGTACGTTGTTTTGAAAAAGGCTGGTGGAAAAGTTGATGTATTCAATATTACCTCAATGCTGTCATTGGTATAAAAATTGCATTACATTATTTCTGGGTGGAAACGACTTTATGCCAAAATAGTATGCTATATCACATGACAGTGTTTTGAAAAATGTAATCCAAAATGCCCACTTCAATCACAGCCTTTACACCGTGGTCGATGGACGGTTCATAGTGTATAAATTTTTATATCAGTTTGATAAAATATTTGATCACCCCCTAAAGACTCCAACATTCAAATGTTTCATTTGTTGATGTTCAAGCTATTACCAAAGGCCAGAATGAAGATGTCAGTCAAAAGGGTGGATTTAAAACTGCTCATCAAAGAAAATGGCTACTGCCTCAATCAATAAATTAGACGATTGAGCGAACTGTTCTACTTGCAGATACATTATATAGACGCAATTGGAAGTAATGATAGTGTCCTGTCAAACTGTGTTTGATTGGAACACTAAAGCGAAACAGTAGTGATGAAATAGGATACGACTTTGCTCCGGAAGCACAATTTGAAACATTAGATAAACTTCCAGAATGTCGCCAAGGAAAAACAAAAAGATCTCTTGATGATACACCACAACATGGGGCTCGAAGAAAGAGAACGTCAACTCCTAAATCAAAAACCAGTCATTAATTCAACGAGATGTACATTTCATGGATACATAACATAAAAACAAAAGTAAGTAAGAGTTATAAGACACTGCAGTTACATCACAATACTATTTTAACAAACGGATGTTGTACATACAGTATGAAGTAATGTACGTTTATCGTAATAAAGGGTTGATCAAAAATTACTTTTTATTGTACTTTTTACATATTTCTATATTTCCTTCATACTCGCAAGATATCGCTTCATTTGACTTTGTGGTAATCTTAGAAATATGCCAAATGCCGTCATGTAGACGTGTAGTGTTTGCGTATCAATCTTGACATTGAATTGCAACTGCAGATGCAAATCAATTTATCCGTATACATGATGACAAACAACATTATTGTTACACGTAAAAAAAAGGACGTACATATTTAAATCCAAGATAATGGAACATAACAGAACAGAACATTTTTTACCAGAAGATCATAGGCCCATGTTGCCGAATAACAAACAAAACAAAATGGCGACGATTTCAAAACATGTACTGTCTGTAATACTATACAGATAAAGGAAATACGACAGTGTGCATAGTTCTTAATAATATAAAGCATTGTATGGAATCCATGATTATACGTTGGATTTTGGTCGATATCGCAATATTGCTCCTACGCCGTAAGTCCGATGTTGAGACTAACTGTCATTTTCAAGCAATATACAACGTCAATCAAACGTTAATTGCTCTCGGGGAATGGACTTAAGGCGACACATACCAAAAGTATTTGATTATTCGTAGTTTCAGCTGCTTTCAAGTGTTCAGTGATCTTTTATAAAACCTTTATAGATACATCAATATTTTTTTGGCTGATTACATTGGCAAACAGATTAGCTCTTATAGTTGTTGCATCAAAGTCACTGACAACTGAATTGGATAATAGTAAATTATGCGATAAATTAATCAGAGAAACTAGATACATATCAATTAAAATATCGTTTGGAATATACATAAATTAGTAGACTAGAATTTAAATCGCAAAACTGTATCTATAAATCAACTCTTGAAATACCAAATATATTCAAATACAATATTTATGCACAGAATTTTGTTCTCATGTTGAATTTGGAAAACATGCTTTCGGTTAACATTTATGGTAACAAAGAATGCAAATACTGTAACAAACGAAATGTCATGATCCCCAGCGGCACACGTCTTTTGGCGATTATTAGCATCTCATTTACAGTATAGATTAAACAAATAAAAAGTGTCATTGGAAACATCATGTTTCCTTTCTAATTTATTAAATAGTTTCACAAATATATACCTAAATCGTTTATTAAGTATCGTGTATAATGATGTCCACGTAAACGACGAGCATAGTACAACACGTCTTGTGATATCACCATAACTATAAAACCTCATAAAAGGTAGAAAACGTACCAACCAGCATTTTGGATCGGAAAGAAGGAACACATTATCTAGTGAAAGTTTTAAAAGGCTGATCTTAATGTAAAGGAAAAATTCAAATTGATTCAACTCATAAAAGTTATATGAGGTATGAGATGATAGATCCTTCTAATGTTGAAATCAGTTTTATGTTTCCTTTTATTGATTAAATTAAAAAAAAAAATATTTGAATTTGGTAAATAAGCCGCTTAAGAATGTATTTACTTAATATGAATTTGCATACAGTTTTATACACATATTTAAAGATGCACTCTTACTCTCAAATAAGATTTACCACAATTAATACAATTGTTTTAATATTCCAAAAGGGATAAATAAATGTCGAAATCAATGATTCTTATGCAGGATACATAGTTTTGAAAAGAGTGAGCATAAAACATGGTTTTTTTACCTTATGAGGCTATAGTAGACCACAGTAAATGTTTAAGCATTCAACAATTGTTTAATATTTCTTGTGCTTTTTGCTATTAGATACACGGTTACAATATTGTTATCAGTAATTTCAATTTTCCATAAATGCATTATTTAGTTAGTAGATAAAGGTTTACAAGTCAAAATTGATTTTTGTTATACATGTGTATGTATCCATTTTGAATAAGAGTGTCACTTTAAATTTACGCTAAATGTGAAGGTTTCGGAACAGCGACCAACAGCGCTGCATAATGTCCGTCCGCAATGGCGCAATATGTGCTGCTTGGATTGTACACGAGATTCGCTCAAGTCCTACCCATCAACCTCCTTAATGCTAAGTTCACATACACAGTTGCTCGTGTCAATGTAGAAATCGACATACAATGGCTTTATCTGCGGTTTGAGTCAAAGAGATTTCTGACCAAACACTTCTTTTCCCACCATTTAGTATTTTGCATCCCTTATACTTGTAAGTGTGTACACACATGATTCATTCTGTTACACAATGGTGTCACATTACAAGAATGTGTATGGCTCTTCCAACGTTTCTAAAGACTTGAAATTCAAAACGGTATTTGAGTTTGATTTCGAAACGATATTACTTTGCCCAAATATTCTGATCAAGGACTAAAAAAGAATTGCAGTACAGCCTCAACCACAGGGAAACCGACAGATATTAGTCTTGGACTTACAACATCAAACTAGTATAGCCATATACCATGTCATTACGAGAGAATTTGGTCCAGAACTACTAAAGAAAATCAATAAAAACACCACCATTGTGACATCGTGAAAGTTTGTTATCGAAAAGTAATATAAGTCTATTTAAAAAAAAAGATTATCAATGTTTATAATATGCTTCCCGGTGATGTATAGATATTTGTCTGTAAAATTACAATGATATTTTTTACTGTTGTAAAATTTAAGCCCATTCTGAAAAGTCAGCACACACAGGACTGGGACACACATTCAAATTCACCTACCGAGATACAACACACGATCATAATGATAAGACTTCTGGTATTTTTTTTCCGTTCGCCTCTAAGACAAGTAGTAAGCGAACCATTTAATTCTAGCGGAGTCATTCCGAATCTCCCTGTATGTAAGTCTACTAAAGGTCCACTGAGATGTTGAGACCTGCCCAAAAGTATCCACAAGCGTTATTTTCTTGTACAGCTGAGGATCATTTTCCATTCAGTTTAGATATTCAATCTTGTTACAAAATGTTTCCTTGAAGTAGCAGATGCATGGCTTTGTGTATAGCTTCAACAAAATTCCAGCATTCTGCAATCATCTATTATATGTGGATTTCTTCAAAACAAAGATGTCTCTGATGAGCGTTTGCCTGTTTTAACTAAATGGTGTTTCAACACATATGTTGGATCACTGTCCGCCATTTTGTTTTTCTAAGTGAGCTTGTTTTCGAATGGAACGAACCGACGAAACCGTCTCAAAGTGAGTGTCTATAGTTTTAAAAAAAACAGTTTTGGTTTTCGTAAAACAAATGATAAAGCTACTTTTGATTTTATTTGAAGCTGTCACAACAAATACACAGTTCGTGAAACCTATATAAAAACAAAAACAGTTCATTACCATCAAAACCGCCCATAGGTAAGCGCGAGGCTTTATTGCGAATATTTTAAAACCGCATACAGCAAAGCTTGTTATGCTTTCTTGCTGCAATTGAATTTTCGTGAAGTCTAACAAGTGTAATAGAAGTAGACTATTTTTGAGGCGAATATTATTTAGTTGAAATTTAGGATTCAAAAAAGAAGAGAAAAAAAACACTGAGTATATTATAAATATGAAACCCAATTGGGAAATGTTCAAGATACATTATGGACAACATTGAAATGCGTGAGCTCGCGCGCGCGCGCGCGTGTGTGTGTTTGTGTGTGTGTGTGCGTGTGCGCCTGTGTGTGTAAGTGTGTGTTTGTGTGCATGTGTGTATTTATTTATTAATTGTGAATTTATAAATTGAAATCACGAAATCCTGAGTTCAGGGAGTTGATATTGTGATTACATGAAATCGAAAATTCGTAAAATCATAAAATAAGAATTGTGAATATTAAAGTCTCAGTCGGTACGTAATTCAAATCGTAAAATTAAAATATTGTTCAAATCTGGAAACCGTGAGGTTGGAACGTCGCTACCGGTTTTAACAAAACTTCGAGCGTGAGATAAAACAGAGAAACCGTGGCGAATGCAATATAAATCAACGACCAAACCAAAGTTGACCTTTCTAGAAAACTTAAATTCATAACACTTAATATTTGATAGAAATAACTAGCTGTTTAGGAGATAAAATCTTAATGACAATTTCATACTTTCATACCTATATCCTATATCTTTAACGTGAGGTATTAGGTTGCTGTTGTAATATTTATGAACATGTAATGGACTTCATTTATCTCAATATATTGTCTCGTACTATCGGCTTTTTGTACATTTTCAACAGTGTCTTACACAAATGACTGCCCTAAGACAGATATCTTTACTAAAGTGTTTTTTTTTAATGTAGAATAAATCCGTAAAGGTTTTGATGTAGACCGCTGTTATCGTCCTTCACTGTTGTGAGTGTAACAAAATACACATACCATGTTTAGTTTCCGTAAGCCTTTAAGGCTACCAGTTAAACAAGCATTCATTTCTTGCAAAAAGACGGAACGACAGCAAATTCTTTGATATTTTTGTTATTTTTTTAGCAATATTCAAAAGGATACTGTACCATTTTCCTTTTGAAAAAAACTATTTCATCTGGCTCAGTCATGAAAGCATCGTCGATAAGAATCTTGACACAGATGGCAAGCTTTAATGGCGTCAATAAGATCTTGGTGTAAATCGTTATAATCTCCCTCGGTGTCACGACTAAATATATATTTCCAGTTGTCATCTGTAAACCTAAAATACATATCAATGTATTAATTTGGTGAATGGAATTATTGTTTTATTATGTATACTTTATAAAAATGGCAAACATATACCTTGAAAATTAGAAAAGTTTGATTATGCATAGCTCGAAATGTCATTACATTGTCACTATGTCAATCAAACGCAAAACATAATTTACATCATGAAAGCATTTTAATACAGCGAACCTTTGTTAGCATACAATACACAAACATGAACATAGCAGTTTAAGCTTGATCGAAACTGTCCATTGGTAGTAACGGTGAATTTCACGTTGTCCGTATACGAAATTCTATTATCAAAAAATACAAAATCAAACTATTTAATCCAGAAGAACAGACAATAAAAAATAAAATTATGTATGATGCAATATTTAATCACCGAACACATTTACTCCTATTTAGTATTATTGAGCTAATATCAATAATTATTATGAAACCAATTCTTACCGAGCCATTTACATTGAAAATGAGTGTTCAGCTATATTCTGGTAAGTTCCGATGGTTCTCGTCATTTTTGAGACCGTTCTGTCAATAGCCAAGTTCGTTAGTTTCCACGCTTAGTCATTCCTTAAGGAGCTTATTTTTTTCCGATTCGCCATAGCGATTGCCCAATGACAATATTCAAAGTTTCGAACACCTGAATTCGAAAAAAGCAATGATCGGAATATATCGAGTAAAACTTACGTTAATTTTAAACACTTAATCAATCTTAGCACCGATTGAACGAGAATATTTCATGAAATTCACAAATGTAATTAAAAGTTATACTTGCAAGTTCAAATGAAACAATGTTTCTAAATGAATGATTACGTTGTATTCAATGATCCCAAATGGAGGACAAAGTTAGTTAAAATGATCGCGAAAAGTTGACTGCTAGTGTTTTCATATGTGAGATGGCTACATGATGTAGAAAATGCCGACATAATATTATTAGTATGCCCAATTTTATTTTATTTTTAATTTAAGTATCTGTTTTGAAGGTTCAGCACTTTACCATTGACTATAAGTTGCTTAATTACAACTAATTTGCTATAAACAAACAACATAAATAAACATTGCTTAAAATGACCCAAAATTGTTGTTAGTTCGGACATAGGTGTTACAACTAATAACAAATATCGATTCCTACTGCGATCATACGAAAACATAGTTGAAAAGATGCCCCCTCTCCCTATTATTGATTCGGTTGGTGAAAAACACTAAGTTTTATTCCCCCAAACACGAGAAAAGGCCGTTGGCTAAAACTCTTTGTTTCTTAACTTGCATTTAATCATTTCCCCTAGTATTCTTTATGGTGGGGCCGTTTTTTCTGTGTAAATGCGGTGTACCTTTACAAAATTAATGTAATATTAATTGCAATGTAATCGGATTCTACTTGTATATATTGCAAAACTACATGGGTAGCTATTTTTGAAAAAGTAGTTTGTAAATAAACATACACATACACTAATTTCTGGTTTACACTGGTACATTTACCCTTAAATAGCATTTCATGTTGTATATCATGTTGTATATCTTCATCTAGAAAGCATGGTTTTGAGAATATGACATTCTAGAAATCAAATTATGGTGACAATAATTGACAATATAGCAAAATGCTTTTTTTGTTTGTCTAGAAATAACCTTCACCATACCGTTAGTTTAGTGTTGATGGAAATTGTCATTTAACAGACGAATGGCCTCTATAATGTTCACTTATTAGTCGGAATAATAAATTTACTAGCCGGTCTGAAATCATTGTACCTTAAGCTATACATAGATCATGTATCGCCAGCTTCCTAAAAATACTTCAAACAACATCAACAACATACTTTACAGTCAAAATTGTTAATAATATTAGTCAAGTGTCAAAATTTATAGTTAAATTTAAAGAAAACAACGTATTTTTGCGTACTTAAATTGGAACCTTACAACTGTATTGCTGCTTAATGTTTTGTTTTTGCTTTTGCAACAATTACTCTATGCCTTAGGACTAAATTCTGGCTGCAGGCCACAAAGTTGATTCTCTTAAATATATTTCCTGCATTAATATGTTTACGTTATTCCACTTTAATGATAAAAAAAGGCATTGGGTACAGATGAGTTTTTTTAACGATATTTGATGTTTTTGAGGTTCTTTACTGGGGACATTGCGGTCTGGTAGCTATTTATTAGAAAAGGTTAATTCACTAATCATATTTTTTTGGAACATTGAAGAAGATTGAGTTAAAGATGATTATGCATTAAAATTAAAACCAACAACAACAAACGTTTGTATGAACTTATCTTGTGCACCTTTAAGAACGTATCACCACCACCAGGCCGATTTGTAAAAATGTTGTCGCTTAAATTATTTTTATAACATGATTATGATAATATTTGTAATTACATTTTCTTTTATTTTGTCAGTTTTAAAATAGCAGATATAAGAACCAAAAACACCTTAAAAAGCACCGAAATTGACCTAGATAACGCATACTTAAATGAAGAGCCTTGCCTGGATCCTCATAAAATGTCTGAATTTATACGGGAAATCGTTTAGCCACGCCAATACGGTCGTTAAATAAGCTATTTTGCAATTGCGCAAAAATTAAAAAAATACAATTAAAACTCCGGATTTTTAATATATTATATCCGGTTATAAATTTACATATTCTTTTTCTGCTCACAAAGTTTTGCATCATTTATATTACGGTACGTGTATAAAAGTCATGTTCGATAATAATATAATGTTTGAATTTTAAGAAAAAAAGAGATCTTTCATATCGTAAAATCTCATTTGAAGACAACATATGCAACAATCTCCTCAAACGTTGTTGCAGCATTAAAATACAACCTCAATACAACCTTCATAGAAACATTCCATCACCGCCCCTTTTCAACGATAATTAAATATAAGATATACTTTTTAATATTTATTTTCCACAATACAAAGTTAATGGCAACATGCTATAAAGCAATACATAAAATGATATACAACATTGCAGTAGTATTACGGTTGTCCAGTTAGCGTTCTAGCACCTTACCAACCCATCCTGGGGTTTTGGTCGGTGGTTACCCATTCGATACTCTTCGGCCATTTTGCATCGAAAACAACCTCGGATGTATGCCGGTAAATCAGTTGAAGTAGTTCGTAAAAAAATAACCGTATTAATTTATTGTTTTTATTTAAATCGTATTTTGTATAACTAAGTTTTAAATGATTGCCAATGAAGTGAACACTTGCATAAATAATTAAGAATCTCAAAAATGAAGGCCTTACGTTAAATTTCTAAATTGAAATTTCTACGCGATCTACTCGCAGCATAGTTAAAGTCTAAAACGTTCTGATATTCCAAACCGTCATTACATCCGAGGTTTTTTTCCATTGAAATTGGCCGAGGAGTTCCGAATGGTTGGCGACCAAGCCGAAAATGTGGGTTTTCCCCATTCCCACCCCCACAAAGCAAGGTCATACCCTCACATAACATCGTGTCAACGCAAGTGACTATACATTGGTATAGTTAACCTTCTTTACTTCCATTTTGAAATAAATAAAGCTTTGAAAATACAACTGTACTTTAAGCATCAGTTAAACATGACCAATTTCAAGCAAAATGACTTTTTAGTGCAAAATCTGGTCCAAGACTACATTTGGTTTTACTTAACGTAATTTGTATATTTTTGTTACACACAGTAACATCAAGTTAAGTATATTTCTGATAAATGACTTAAAGAGAAAAAATAGACTAGTTGACCATATTTCCAGACGTTTACTTTCGTTAAAACACAACCTATTGCACAAATTCAAATTTGGCGGTTCATTGTCAAAATGCTTTGCTTTTAAAGTTCAACGTTTATAAAAACAAAAACAAACAAAAAAAATCAATACATTTCTAAGTTATGCATAATGCATATCTACATCTGGACACCATCAACTAAAAACTATTACTGGCACAATTTCATTTAGATAAAAATGAAGAAAACATGATCCAACCTTGTGCAATATTTTTTGTAGTGTCATGCGAATCTCGTCATTTAGGAGCAGTTAAGTGTGATGTTGGACCAACAACAAGTAGCGCGCACGCTTAAAGAGTTGAAGCATTGAAAGTTAATATTGATTTTTAAAGTTACTGTTGTAAACAATTATTGTTTAACAATAAATGATATACCAATTCAAAGTTTTAGCGATTCCAAGCAAAACATTTTTGAAGCTATTGAATAACTTGTTTTAAAATTCCCTTGCGAGAGTTAAGTAAAGGAAAGAAAAACAACAAAAATGAAAACAATACATCTCTAAGTAAAACATATCTACATCTGGACACCATCAACTTAAAACTATCACTTGCACAGTTTTCATTTAGATAAAAATGCATAGAGATGTATTGAGATTTCTACGCGATCTACTTGCAGCATGGTTATAATGTAAAATTCAAAACCATCCATATACATCCGAGGTTGTTTTCCATGGAAAATTGCCGAGGACTTAGTAAAGGAAATAAAAAAGCAATGAAAATCAATACATCTCTAAGTAATACATATCACATCTGGACACCATCAACTAAAATCTATCAAAATGCAGAAATCATGATCCAATCATAAAGCAAAGGCAATAAACAGAAATATATGTAACAAAACCTTGGGAGTTGATGATTAACGCTCACTAACTTTGGATGTTTTCTTGGCATTATAACAGCTGTTTTGGTGAAAACATTCATTGACGACAATAATACAAGTGAATGAACAATCTTTTGTTGCAATTACTAATTACTAAGTGAAATACTAGTATTGTATGTGAACATTAAATGGATTATTTTTTTCATTTATAATGTCAGACAAATATTCTTAAATCATGGTATAAAGTAATACAAACTTTTGACTGGGATCAAATGTAAAAATCAATACAATGATTTGGAATTAAATATATAATCTATAAATGAACGAAACTTTTATTAAAACTGAATATACTATGTTAAACATGTTATTGATGATAGAAGCAATACACATTACGAATTTAGTGAAATATGATAATTAAACTGCATAAGGAGTACCAAAAGCACAACATATTAAACTCTAAATAAATATATCCTAGTTTAGTCGAACATGCAGCTAAACAAAGATAGAGTCAACCACACTTACAACCATGTATTAAAAGAAACAAGCATACAATGAAAGCAAACAAACACATTTGCATGATAAAAAATACTACCAACATTTAGACCTTCTTTATAATATAATTTAAAATATATGGTAATAGAGACACATTAACAACAGGCACCTTATTGCAAGATCTGTTTGAGAATAATGCCAACTAACAACTTACATCCTAAATTCAATCTTGTCAATTTTAGTTTTTGTACACTCTGCAATAAGGATGTTAAAACCATATAATTTTATTATTGGAAGTCGTTTGAAAACATAGAACATTACTGTTGGCAGTGGATTAAAACCATAGAATATTACTATTGGTAGTGGTTTGAAACCATAGAACATTACTTTTGAAACTGGTTTGAAACCATATCACATTACTATTGGTTGTGGTTTGAAACCAATGGACTTTACTATTGGAAGTGGTTTGAAACCATATCACATTACTATTGGTTGTGGTTTGAAACCAATGGACTTTACTATTGGAAGTGGTTTGAAACCATATAACATTACTATTGGTTGTGGTTTGAAACCAATGGACTTTACTATTGGAAGTGGTTTGAAACCATATAACATTACTATTGGTAGTGGTTTGAAACCAATGAATTTTACTATTGGAAGTGGTTTGAAACCATATAACATTACTATTGGTGGTAGTTTGAAACCAATGAAATTTACTATTGGAAGTGTTTTAAAACCATATAACATTACTATTGGTAGTGGTTTGAATATTAATATGAAAAACCAGAAACAGCCGAAAGATTAAAAACAGCCCCGTTTAATGGCACAGGTTAAACGCCAAATACATTAAACACAAAAATAAACAATCACAAACCAGAAACATGGAACAACAGCAGAAATCTTTACAAACAACACAGTACATAAATACTATATAAAAAAACTAGGTGTGTTTATCAAGGATTGTTAGGTTACGCATTAGAACCGTCAGTAACATGAAAATTTACTGGGGGTATAAATCAGTTCGTGTGCGCAACCTCGTCCTTATCCCAACAGTCCCGAATAAAGGGGAAAACCCAAATGGTAAATCTTATCAAAGTAGGCATGAACTTGAAAAAACTTTAAAAAAAAACAATTACGAATAAACTAATAGGTAAACCCCAAGTACTTCTATGATAAGCGATCTCGACTCTATCTACAGACGAAGGAATACAAATCAGAGAACCTAATGCATTTTTGTTTTCAAAGATACGATGCAGTTATTGTTTGAAACTATGAACATCACACATAGTCTGCCTTAGAAAAAAAAAGGTTTAAAACTGTGCGATCATGGAGTTTCATAATGAAAAGCATCATTGTACTAAAACTGGGAACAAACAAAGAAAACATTATTTAAAAACACTCATCATATATTTGGTAAAATTTCTCCCAAATGATTACATAAATAAAATTTTGAAAGAAAGTCACGTGACACGCTGGAACATACCTAGACCATATAACATTATAATGTGTAGTGGTTTAAAACCATAATTAATATAACATTACTATATAAAGCGTTATTTAAGGTGTTAAATCAGAGTTTATATTGCTTTAACAACAGTTATTGTCTAAGTATGTGTAAGCGAGGGTTTATTGGGAATATGATGTAAAACTAAGTACAGAAAACATTGGCAAATTTCTTTTTGTTCTCATGACAATTCACATAAAAGCAACCAAGCGTTATAACGACGATCTGTTCAGGTGTATATGATGTATATGAAATTAAGGAAAGATTCGAAGAGAAGACACCTCGAAATAACGAAAATATTTCATATTCATTTAACATATAATTATTATACTTGAATACGCATTAAAACACGAATCCGGGTCAATTCGGCCCAATTTTCTTTTCGGACTAGTCCTTTTCGGCCCAGTAACCATTTCGTCCTACTTTTATTGTTATTGTTTTACGTATTATTCTTTTTGTATGATCAAATTGATAATAAATGACACCTAAAGTATGTATATTTATGCATATAGTTGATGACATCGATGCTGATTATTATATTAACAGCCATGCATTTCTTCAAAGGACAAAATTGACTCAGAAAGATGGAGTAATACCATGTTTTTTAAATAATTATTTTCTTACTTATTCACTAAGCAATAATTAGCGCAAACATCATTTTTTTTTAAATAATCTTAGATATCCAGATTATTGATTTCCTTTAATTTTCAAATACTTGAAATTATGGGACTTCGCTTTCCTGTGTGAATACGTTAACGTGTATGTGTTCGTGAATACTGTTTATTGCTCGTATTGCTCGTATGTTTATAATTTATACAAAAAACGTATACTTTTTTAAATTAGACGTTTGAACATGCTAAAATATTTAGTGTTATTTATTGTTTGTGTTGACCTATGTTCTGTTCTTTGATTGAAAATTAATGAAAAATGCCACATCAAATTGCCAAATAATTGCGTTACCATACTGTATATTTTTTCCTTTGTCTAAATGATGATTAGTTTTCAAATACAGACATGTGTTGGTGTTAATAGATTACGACAATGTTTACCGTGTTATAATTGCAGAATACTTTTAAGTTTTTTGTTCAAATTTGCATACATGTTTAACAACATGTCTTGCTTTTTATGTTACAATTCAAAGGTCTAACCTCGTACATTGTTCGTTGTATTAGTAATTTAATAAACTGAAACATAGAGAAGACGTCGTTCATCCTGAGATGTACTAAATGGTACAGCTGTGTACATCTCACAACATAAACCGCCTGTGTCATACATGACGTACACGCATTTTTGGTGTGCATGGCATTTGAACACACACATTATCTTGGTCTGAACGTTTTGTAAAATCATGGAGGGTGTCCCAGCAGGCCTAACGTCTGTGACCTTGGTGAACTTTGTAAATCCGTGTTCTTTCTCTGAAATGAAGTATTAAATACATATATGGAAGATCCTTACAGATGCACTCTTACTCCCAAGTAAGATTAACCAAAATCAATACAAATGTTTTAATATACCAACAGTGATGTCATGTCGAAAATATTGGTTATGATGAAGGATACCGGGTTAAATTTGAAAAAAAGTGCGGATAACATGGTATTTCTACCTTATGAGACGATAGTAGTTTGCAGTTAATCACTCACCAATCATTTAATATAGTTTGCGTTTTAAGCTCTTTAACACACGGTTACAATCTTGTTATCAATAATTAATAATATTCCATGAAGGCGTTATTTAGTTAGAAGTTAAAGATGTATCCCTCTAAATCGATGGATGTTATATATGTTTATGTATTGATTTTGAATAAGAGTGATATCAAAAAGGATAATGATATCATGTTAATCTGAATGAGACATTTAATTGACAACAATGGTTGTTGCGACACACTCAAGCACCGGCTTAATTGATATAATGTTTTCAATACTCATTAGACATATTCAGGGATGTGGAAAGACAATGTGTCTCTGCTCATCAAGGGAAATCACTGAGTAGGATATTAATCCAAAGTATGACAACAGCGGTCACTTTCTAAGAAGCTATATTTTGTTTTGAGAAGTCAATAATAATAGTAATAATAATAATAATAATAATAATAATAATAATAATAATAATAATAATCATCATTAATAATAATAATAATAATAATAATAATAATAATAATAATAATAATAATAATAATAATAACAATTATAGTAACAATAATAATAATAATAATAATAATAATAATAATAATAATAATAATAATAATAAAAATAATAATAATAATAATAATAATAATAAAAATAATTATTATTATATTATTAGACCAGATTTGTTGAGCGCCCTTTTCATAAAAAAATACGTTCAAGGGCGCTTAATAATAATTATAATAATAATAATAATAATAATAATAATAATAATAATAATAATAATAATAATAATAATAATTATAATAATAATAATAATAATAATAATAATAATAATAATAATAATAATAATAATAATAATAATATAAATAATAATAATAATAATAATAATAATAATAATAATAATAATAATAATAATAACAGAAAATATAGGAATAAAACCAAAAAAAATACATGAACGATTTTTCTTTTCGAAGGCGGCACAACGATCATCTCCTAACAGAACTTGAAAAGAGAAACATAACGTCACAATACTACAAACACGGATTATATATTTCTGAATGACGTCATCAATACATGTATTGGTTAACGCCATGTCTTGCCGTAGATATCCCAACATTTTCCAATGACGAAGATTTTGCAATTGTATAATGTTTGTTGTCTTGTAACGCTATGTGGCCCTTCATTCGTGTGTCATTCAACGTTTGGCTATAGGTTTGGCTATTGGACCGGTCCCTGTAATTCCCATTGTTTTTTTGAAACGCCAAACACATATTAAGGGGAAAAGTACGACCACATTTTTTTATGTGGCTACATGTGAGAGTAAAGTACGCAGAAATTGAGTGTTTATCGACATCACTCCAACTTCATACTACATATAATAGTGCAATTGTTTAACCCTAGCAAAGTAAAATCTTACCGATAGACGGCAAGAAGAAAGTGTGTCTAGTTTAGATCGGACCAACGATGAGGGGCAGATACATTTCAAATAAATTTAAAACAACTTTTACGAGAATAGTCAGAGCTAAGTGAAATCTGGCGGTCTTGAGAATATACTTTCTGTCCGGGATCAAATCAACGTCCTGTTGGCTGAGAGTTGTTTATATTACCAGAAAGTCTATAACAACTTGAGCGAGAATGACTAAAGGAAATTAAGGTTCTAGAGACAGTAGGCATAATAACGCTCCTCTGGTGAGGATCAAACCAAAGACCACCTGGTCGACAGGCTGTTATTGTTCCATAAAGAACATTTACATTTTGATGATGGAGAATAACCCAAGTAAATCAAACTTTTACCACAGTTAGCAATGAGGAAGACGCTCTGTTGGGATAAGACCAACGACCTGATACATGAGAGGAGCTTATACTTCCATTAAGTCTACATACAGCGAGAATGGCTTCAGCAAATTAAAGCATTGTCGTTTGATGGCAACGCCACAATGAAAAAAATGTTTTGACAAGAATAAAACCAATGTTCTTATTGGTACGAGGTGGTTATATTATAACAAATTGTACGGGAACGTGTACCACATCAAAGAATAATCGTCTTGTGGCTATGATCAAGCTGCACTGGTTGAAATTGAATAAAAGCCCTCCTGAATCATCTATATGAGACAGGCACAAGCAAATTAATGTCTTACCGATATGCGGCTCCATTTCTCCTTCAACTTGTACTTCGCATAGAGTCAATTCGCCAACTGGCGGGTTTCTTGTTACCTCGACCCATCTACCAGGTATTGGTGGATTGAAAGGAAAGGTTACTGTAGAGCCTACAGCCCCAGGGTGAAATCCAACTAAAGACTTGTTGCTGTGTTGTTCAAACCCTATGTAGATTTCCACGTTGCTCAATCGCTCAGCTAAAATTAACATTGGATATTAAAACACAGATCTGAACCTATATTCACTAACGTCCTGGGTCTGATTTCAGAATCATGACTAAAACTTGCAACTTCACTCGTATATATTAAAAGACTATTATAATCTACAGAAAGGAATGTTTAAATCACGCCATTTGTAACAAATAAAACTTTGTTCAAGTATTCAGGTCTTTAATGAAATGAAATAGTACAATTTGGTGTCCTTAACATATGTTTCATTTACTGAGTCTGAGTCTGAAACTCAAAGTAAACTTTAGTGAATATGGCTCTGACTTGCAAACACCCATCAACGTGTGTGTCTTTGTACAATATAAGAAAAAAATGACATAAGACAAACCCTAAATATAGTTACAGACAATATGACACAAGCTTCATAACAGCAATCAAATCGGCTGTGATATGAATGTTAGAGATGACGATTTGAATTAAGTAGCCATAAAAAAACACTGGTCAATTTATAAAGACAAACGATCTGCAAACATTAAGCACAGTGGCAGGCAAATTGACACAAGGTTCATACCTAGCGACTTACAACGGTAATTCAATTGATTGTCATGTGAATGCCAGAGATGACACTTTTAATGACGCCGTCCTCAAACACTAGTCAACTATAAAAAACGACCTTAGAGAAACACTGTGAAGAAGTATAATACCATTTGATACAAGATTCATAAACATCTACTTACAACAGCAATCCAATCGATTGTAGATCTTAATCCTAGTGATAAAATACGGCTGTTCTAAATCGACCCACCAACTTGCGTAGGTGCTGAGGGTATGAGCACACGACTGATCAGAGAATGATTGCGAAAGGCCTCCATCAACTGCATGTCGTGCCTCTCCATTTGTGTTTGCGTCTGTTTGGAATGCATGTTTGCCTAACGCTACATTTTCTCCACCACCTGTGTGTAACGTGCAGAATAATGATTTGTATGCAGGTTTATCTAACGCTTCACTGACAAGCCTTGAAAATATATTAAGGGGCATTAGATAGACGGCTTCGCCAAAAGCTACTCTGGCCTCCCTTGAAATAGTTCTAGTATTTGTTAAGATATAGAAAATGCTTCTTTGTTCTTTAAATTATTGATTCTTTGTTTCGCATTATGTGATAAAGGTGCGGTAAATAATTGATAACCAATTAAATGCTAAATAATCCTGAAATCGTCGGACGGTATGGGTAAGTGGACATTGGCAACTATTGTTACAGATTTACTTTTTCGGGTATGTTTTGGTATCAAAATATGTTGTTTTGTATACACTTTCAGGCAGTGTGTTACTGATTGCATGACGACCAATTGACACATCTACATTGATATATCCTATCGCTGAGATACTTACAAATATCTGAAATCACAGTTCACCCCTGAGAAATACTTAACAATTGCTCAGTCGTTCAAACTAAGACGGGCATTAGCGCATTTTAGATGTTCAAATAATAAATGAATGTAAAACTGTGCACACATTACGATGTACAGCGATAAGAATGAATTTGCTCGGAATGTTTCACACATTTATAGGCGTTGAGGCATAACCTTTTCATAACTATTGTCTAATTCACTCGTTCTTTCTATCCCCTGTGATGTATCCGGTGTGTTGATATCATTGTGTTGTATCCGTTAAGTTGCACTCTATGATTCGTTACTAGCGTGCATCGGTCTTATAGTAAACATAAAGTAAGCAGGACATGTGATGTCACTGCTAGCTGCGACCGCAACAAAATGGAACATCCTTTGTTTGACAATTTTTAAGGCAAAGGAGAATAATTGTATGGATGCCACCCTTTTGGTATGTTCCTATGACTCTGCAGTTGTCTTTTCTGACTCCTGGAAATATTGAAGTCATCCGTGTATGGTTTTTCCAGTTTTAATTCGCAAGTGGCGTTTTAAATTAATACTACTGAAATAAACTGCACGACTATGCGGGATAAAACATGGTTGATCATGAATTTCGGTTGATAATTGCCCCAGAGAAAAATAATTACCCTCTGGTAATTATTCTTCACACTGGGACAATTATCAACCAAAAGACATGGTCAACAATGCATTATTCTATAATTAAGCTATATGGACAAGTCCAGCTACCAAACATCTAAGAAAGCCCTGTTTAAAGTCGCATGGCTAAGGCCCAAAGCACACTCAAGCATATACGTACTAAAACACATATTCAAGTCAACACAGACATACCTAACAAGCACCAACACGCCTTTGACCTAATGATTAAACCGTTTTAGATATAACAAATAACTTCTTAGATGTATGTCGCTTAGCCTAGCCCACTTCACATTCACACAGTAATATTATTGATATACAAAATATTATCACGGGCAGATTATCGAAACGACTTCTTTTTAGGCGTGGACATTCGAAAAAAAATACAGGCCTCTCTGACATAATATATGAAACTCAAAATAAATTAAATATGTATAAGTAAACTTAGCTGATTTAAACCGTCACGCCATAAAAGCCGATGTTAAAAAGGAAATGCAGCAAATATTCTACGCCATTATGTCGGTAAAAAGTATCAGAAACATTATTATATCATTATTATTATAACAGTATTCATAAAAGTATCAGGAAGTGTCACAGACAACACTTTCTGTAAACGACATATTTTCGGATACCGCTAGTCAAATTTCTTCGAAACTGGCTTTGTATTATTTATACTGTGATCATAAGGTTGCCGTACTGCGAGGACCTGAGGTTGAAATAATTTAAAGGGACTCGTTTACTTGATATTTTCTGTTTGCGATTATTGTTTAGAAATTTTGCGTAAATATAAAACAACAAATTAATCTGCCACTGGAATCAAACTCTTTTAAACAGAACTGTGTACATCCAACCGAAATTAAGTTCAATTTTATATAATAGAGTTTTTAACGCGTTTTGTCAAAATAGGGCCTATTTTTAGTAGATACAAATAGTTAACCTAAAGGTAAATCTTTCAACGGTGTTTTGCCATTGAAAAACAAACATTATGGTCACATTTAACTCAACATTATTGTTTTAGATGACTGACATTATACAATGTGAACAAGCAAATAAGTATAAAGAAAACCTGAAATCCCTGGGACGGGGCACCCATCTACCCCAGGGAATTTTTTTAAACAATCCTAGTGAAGTGCTACTTCATGTTATTACATGCCAAATATCAAAGGTCTGGGATTTGCATTTTCAGAGAAGAAGGTTTTCAAAGATAGTACTATAAAAATATATAGAAAACGTGAACATATGTTTGCCTGAATCCCAAAGCCTTAGATTTTAATTTGTTGGTACAGGCCGAAGATCCTTTAAATATTGTTTTTATGCGTTTCAGGGTCTGCATCTGTTTGTCATTATCTTGTAATCCAATAAATGTATTGGTTAACAATACGGTTGAAAATGGGCTTGACATATTGGAAGTAAGTATTTCATTTATTAATAAAAGAGAGAAGTTGATACGAGAGAAGTTGGAGTTATTTGAAAAAAGGAAGGATTATTTCATCCATACACGTATTTAAACTCATAAACATGTCACGGTTGGTTACTTAGTAAAGCGACATCAAAATCACGCGCAAAAAATATACGATTCAAAATTAAACAAAGTGATTATTATTGACTTTTTTTCTTACTCTAGTTTTGGTACTTGTTTTAAGTTCACACTTCCTTCGTCCGGTAAATTAAAAGTGTATAATCAATCTCCATATCAGGATTTCTGCTTGCAACAATATCTTTAATCTTCATTATTGGTTGATTGATCGAACCTTTCAAATATTACTTTTCTAATATTCACGCCTTAAAAGTAGACGCAATTTCTTGATTTGCTGTTGTTGTGATTTTTCTGATGAATTATACATATGCCAATGGTATGGCTCCGATAGTTATTTCGAATAACATATTTAAAGAGCCTAGACTCCAGATGATAACATTGAAAGAAAAATAATGTCAACTTACATCAATTTGGTATCGTTTTGTACAAAACATTGAATATTTCGTCTGGTGTATCAAATCGCTTAATACACATGTATCTTTCGCAGTTCCTGCGTAGTTTTCAAATACGAAATTTATTGAGTTTTTCTACCACGAATCTCTTAGTAAATTTAAAATTAGCCTTGAAATATGTATTCTGCACTTATCACGTGACGTTCAAATGCCAAATAATTAAATCATGTAAAATGATGTATTATCGGCCTTATACTAGCTTGTATTGATAATTCTAGGCTTGTTTTGAGGAAATATTGTATTTGCCGGTTTGGAGACAGTCTGGTGTCTAGTCCCTTTAAAATTACAGTAACAAGCCTGGTTGTGAAAGAGTTAACGATGACTACGGTTTAAAGACACATGGTTCAAATTAATGCCTGACAAACACTAATACACCATGGCACCCACCTGAATACGACGACCCTCGGATGAATGCCGGTGCATTAATAAAACAAGTTCTTAAATTTCTAATTTATAGTAATATTAATTAATTGTGGACAGAGTGTTTTAACGTGTATTTTGTATTATTAGCTCCAAATTGATTCCTTGTGAAGTGAATTATTGCAAAAATCAAATATTTCTAAGAGTAAAGTCCTTAGGTTTACCTTTTTAATTAAAATTGAAACGCGATCTACTTGCAGCGTAGTTAAATGTAAAGAATTCTGACATTGCAAACAAAAAGAACAAAACAAAAAAAAGACAGACCGGACATGCATCAATACATATTCATGTGTTTACCGCCTTGAAATGGAGACCGGACATGCATCAATACAAATTTATGAGGCTATGGCCTTGGAATGGAGACAGGACATGCATCAATACATAGTCATGAGGTTACAGCCTTGGACTGGAGTCCGGACATGCATCAATACATATCCATGAGGCTACCGCCATGGAGTGGTGTCCGGACATGCATCAATACATATTCCTGAAGCTACAGCCTTGGAATGGAGACCGGACATGCATCAATACATATTCAAGAGGTTACAGCCTTGGATTGGAGACCTGACATGCATCAATAAATATTCATGAGGCTAAAGCCTTTAAATTGACGCGGACATGCATTCGTCCGTTTTCATAAAAAAATATATATTAAAACAATTGTATTTATTGTGGTAGCTTTTTTTGGAGTATGTGTGATTCTTTAAATATAAATAAATTGCATGAATGGTACTGGAGCTATATGAAGTTCGCATGCTTTTGTATTTCCCTTAAAATTTAAGTTGCGAAATATAAAAACAGAAAAGTTGAACTTACCGGCCTTTCCGATATAGATAAAGAAACTTAAAATAAATTGTATGTATAAAGGAAGCATCGCTTATGTTCACTGTAGTGCTTTATAATCCGATGTTTGAAATGGCGTGTTGCTAATATTCCGCGTCAAACTCTAATATTTTCCCTAACCTTAGCAACAACTGCAAGTACCCCATTCTAATACCTATTTTAGTGATCCGTTGTATCTAAAACAACCAATCAATTGTTTCTAGTTATTTTAATGTTATTCGTGACATTCCATGTTACGTCAACATTGATTTTGATTTTGAACGCACCTTGACGATAATGCAAATCGAAATAATTAATGAACTAGGAAATGTAGAATTTCAATTACATTTACAATGACGTTTGAGCTAAGTTTACACATTATTTTACATATCATTATTTTACATATGAATAATTCATGTATAATTCATGATTTTCTCAATGGGACTTCAACAACAATTCAATGAACATGTTGATCAAAGCATATTGGTTACCTAATGTTTCATTCTTTTGAAACGGTGAGTTATCATACAAATAATTATTTATCAAAGTCGTAATGAGTTGCAACAAATTACGAGTAAAATAATCATTAAAATATGATGACTTTTAAATCTGCTATGTTGCTTTGATACCAAAATCGAACATTGATTAATTATAACAGGTCATGCTTTGAAGTTGCTCTTTAGGATACTCGTTTATTAATCTTTTTACATAATGGTCACTCAATCGAAACAATGTTTTACCGACTTGAATTGTGAGCATTCATTTTACTTGTAATGTACTAAAAACGTTGAATAAATGATTGTCCAATAAGTAGTTACAAACTATATACAATCGAATATTAGCGCACTTTTCATTACGATTATTACCTATTCTTACGCCATAAGTCAAGTTGATTTAAGGAATTATTCGCGTTGTTGGTGTCATTTTCGGGGTATAAACTTAGTAGAGCTCGTTGTAGTGTAATTTTGATCATCCCAGCTGCGTTCATATCCACGATAATAATACCATTCATATAATGCATTATATATACTTACACAAACAGTTTATTGTTTCTTTCCAGAAAAACCTCGTTTTTCGGGCGGGCAGACAGGAAGACAGTGTCAAACTCACCTATGGTATCGAATAAGGTTTATCACATTTAGCGGACAAAACTTGGAATATAGAAAGCGTTTATGTAAACAGTTCATGGGTTTGCGTTCGGAATCCCCATGGTTTAGGTCACTGTACTTAAAATCGAAAAAAAAAACGGAAAGTACTGATTAATTTTAGCTAGGGTTGACATATTGCGACAAAAAATTGGTATATAGGAATATTTTATGGAGACGTTTTATGGGATTGAGTTAAGGGCCCAAAGGGTCAAGGTCAATGTCAATGCTACTAAAAAAAAAACCGGTTGGTACTGTTGAATTGAATCTCATAACGAAGGCTGAGGCTGTTTTGTCGAATATTGAAAGCCTGGTTTCGTCGTATTGCGACCTTTCTTGATTTCTGGTTAATTTGACTTTTCTATTGCTTTTTACAGGCATATATAACATCATAACTGTATTCATTTCTAAACAAAGAGGTGAATAATCGAGTGCTCTGTTCTTCGACAGCTCTTGATTTGAAAACACGAAGACATTCTTTTCATATGCCACACAGTACAAAAAGATGTTACTAGATGACGACATGACAGCCTGTGATGCATCGATAAAGTCCTTAAAGGATACGGACTTAACAGGAAACATACGACGACTATCCAGTTGATTGTAGATTTTTATACTTGAGATGAAATACGTCTGTACCAAACTATTCACCAGCTCGTGTAGTTCGTGCCCGTATGAGAACATAATCTGGGACTAACTGCGATATACCTCCATCAACCGCTCTCTTAGCCTGTTTGGTGGTCAGGTTTTCCTAAAGCTACATAATGCCCATCTGTGTTTGTATCGAATAGAATAAAGGATGTCATTTGGGAAGGCAGGCCTTCGTATTGCTTCATAATCTTCATCTGTAAATGTATGTTACTATAACGAAATAATTGTTTAGTTTGCTGATCATCCAAACGCAACATGTTCCCAATCTATGAAGTTAAAGAAATAAATTTAGGTGTCTGTTTTTCAGGTATGCATTCCTAATGCTTCACCTTTCCCATATACCAAGCTAGAGAACTACAGGAATCTTATGGGCCGGTAGGCCTTTCTGAACGCTTTACTATTCCCATTCCATAAACAAACAGAAGAACAATAAGACATTTATTATTGTTGCAGGCCTTTTTAATGCTGCTCAATTTACATCAGTGAATTTATATAACTACATGCTGGCGTGTCCTTGGTAAGGAGGCTTTTAAAATGCTACATCATCTTCATCTGTAAAGGTATATACTTAGATGTGTGTGTTCTACAGACTCCTGTGTAAGTATAAATTATCCCCATTTGAGTATGTTCATGAATAAAATGAAGTGGGTTTTTTGGTGGGCAGGCTTATGCTACGCTACAATACCCTATCTGTAAATTAATATAACTACATAACGGTATATGTTCGGTAGGCAAGTTAATCTTATGCTACACTTCCGCCTCTATCGATAAAAGAGTCATTTAATTTTATGAAAAGTGGTAGGTCTTTCTGGCCTACATTTGTTGTGAAATGTATTATTTGCTCAAGTGATTAATATCATTAAAATACACCAGGGTTGAATACATTGAATTTTGGTAAATGTAATTTTATATTTGTCCCACTTGATAGCGAACCATTTTACTATAATAATATTTCAATTTATTAAAATGGATCTTTTTTAAAACGTGTGTGTTCCTAACATTTTATTCAGCCTGGAAGAGATTATGATGGGTCAATTTAACACGTCCTTAATAACGTTGTGCTGGTTGCATCAACATGTTCCCTTCGAAACAGATGCATATTTTACACACAACTGAAAATCAAACAGGTCCTCAAAAAAGCGTCCTATCAATAAATCACTTTCAATGTGTAGTGATTTCGATAATTGCCTTGCGCTTATGAATTATTAGTTGGTTTAAAACAGTCAAGAGCATCCGCAGTTGTTTTTTTCTACCAGAAATTGACGGCTATCTCGTATTAATATTTCATAAACGAATATCTGGGGTATTGCTGACGTTTTGTTCGAATACAGAGGCTGGTGATTTAGTAATACAATACATTAGTTAACAGTAAGCGCAGTTGGTTTTATTATTTTGTTATGTTGTTTTTAAAGTCACCCTTGGTTATTTCTAGCTAAGGCTTCAATTATAATTGAATATTTTTCATTTGATATGCAACAAAGAGGGCCTTAGTGATAATCACTCATGGTAGATGTTTGTATCACAGAAGTTCACTGAAGATCGTTTGAAGTATTAACATGATACAAAGTGTTATGTTACGCTTGTGAGAAAGATAATTGACAACAACGTAGTTAGGAGTCACGCGGCAATCAATGCAGGCCTGATGGAACACTGAACAATTTATTGTCTCAATCAAAGCCATTGAGCAAGAATTTTTTACTGAACCCTTGGGATTGGAAAAGTTCTTATTTACACAACGTAATATACACTCATTTTTAAAATGACATTATAGTTATAAAATATATTAAAGAAAAAAGTTTACAATAAGGAATTTGTAAATAATCATATTTAAAAATATTGATCTTGGTCGGGTACAGGACATAATATATTTTGCATGTGAGGGTGTCCAAATTCAATTGTTAGAGTCGCCCTTGGTTTTTGTCTTGCTAAGGCTTCAATATATAATCTTAATTTGATGTATACTCAATAAAATAGATTTTTGTATTACAGAAGTTCACTGAAGATCGTTTGAATTATTAACATTATACAAAGTGTTGCCTGATGGAACACTCTCAAAAGATAAGACAACATGAACAACCTATTGTCTAAATCAAAACTTTTGAGCAAGGATTCTTTTTCCGAACCCTTGGGATTGGAAAAATTCCTATTAACACAATGTTATATACACTCATTTAAGTGCAAATATCAATTGATACAATAGTTTGTTAAAAACCGTCAACATTTCAGAATCTGACCCAGCAATCGATACAATAGTACAGTAAAACTGCGGTCGTTCGAACAAGCGGTCGTTCGAGAACCGGCGTTCCCTCGAGGTCGGAGCTTGGTCCCGAACTGTTTTCCTTCTATTTTCATATAAAATATACCTACGCTGCATCGAAACCTAATTATGTCGAGGACTCGAGCAATATTCTCGGTCCCAAATACACAACTCATGCACAAAACCTTATGGCTCCCTCGAGGTCAAAATTTCACACCTTTTTCCAAACGCATGTTCCAAAATAAACAAACAATTGCTAGGTATAAAAGTTTTCGCAAGTTGTAAAAATTACAATGACAGTTTAAAAGGCAATTGATAAGGTGTGGAAAACCGTTTAACACTGTAAACACATGACCGATATTATATAAATATTGACTGCCTTGAGGGTGACAGTGCATATTGTCAACCTGAAGTAAATACTGTCGACTGAGGCGAAGCCGAGGTTGACAGGGTTTTCCGAAGGTTGACAATATGCAATGTCACCCTCATGGCAGTCAATATCTATTTTATTATACCGAACAAAAACTGTAGTATTTTAAAGACTAAAAATACCATTTTCACTGACAGCTGCGAATCTTGCTGCCATTTTAGCAAGAATTGTCGGCTGGTAAACAAAGCGCTCTGGTGTTACAGACTTTAATTAAAATACTATCAGTAAATCCTGTATTCGTAGCGTATTGCCAATTTCATATGTTCTATAGAAGTGAGGTTTTATAATTAGTGCATTTTAAGGTTGCAATGTCAGTTTTATATTAACCATATTTTTTCACATACAAATCCAACATGGCGGCGTATTTGTAGCGTATTTTCAATTTCATGACGTCAGAGGGTGATAGTGCGGGGTGATAGTCGAAAATATTGCCCTGGCGTTTTTACTATATGTTCTATGGAAGTGAGGTATAATAATAGTTGATATGGGCATTTTAGAAGATATTTATGAGAAGTAAATGACGAGAAGTTAATTGTGAGAAATGTAAATAAGTAATAAAAATATGAATAATATCGATCCAACATCTGAATCTCTGTAAAGAATTCATTTTTGTCACTTTGCTTTGCAATATGGCCATTTTATAAAAATATTTACATTTTATATTTAGTAAACATATAGTAAACGACAGCCTTTGAACATATGAGCGATTTCCACAACGCAACACATAATTGGTGTCTAACTAAATAGACTACATCATACTTGAAATACACTGAAATAAATTTCATAACAGACAGGAAAATTGAAAATCGGGTCGTTCGAAACATCGGTTCCCTCGAGGTTTAGGCTCGGTCCCTTGCGACTTCGAGCGATCGCAGTTTTACTGTATGTTGAAAAACCGTCAACATTTCAGAATATAACCCAGTAATTGAAACAATAGAATGGTAAAAAACCGTCAACATTTCAGAATTTGACCCAGCAATTGATACAATAGAATGGTTAAAAACCGTCAACATTTCAGAATTTGACCAAGCAATTGATACAATAGAATGGTAAAAAACGTCAACATTTCAGAATTTGACCCAGCAATTGATACAATAGAATGGTAAAAAACCCTTCAACATTTCAGAATTTGACCCAGCAATTGATACAATAGAATGGCAAAAAACCGTCAACATTTCAGAATTTGACCCAGCAATTGATACAATAGAATGGTAAAAAACCGTCAACATTTCAGAATTTGACCCAGCAATTGAAACAATAGAATGGTAAAAAACCGTCAACATTTCAGAATTTGACCCAGCAATTGATACAATAGAATGGTAAAAACCGTCAACATTTCAGAATTTGACCCAGCAATTGAAACAATAGAATGGTAAAAAACCGTCAACATTTCAGAATTTGACCCAGCAATTGATACAATAGAATGGTAAAAAACCGTCAACATTTCAGAATTTGACCCAGCAATTGATACAATAGAATGGTAAAAAACCATCAGCATATCAGAATATAACCCAGCAATTGAAACAATAGAATGGTAAAAAACCGTCAACATTTCAGAATTTGACCCAGCAATTGATACAATAGAATGGCAAAAAACCGTCAACATATCAGAATATAACCCAGCAATTGAAACAATAGAATGGCCAAAAACCGTCAACATTTCAGAATATAACCCAGCAATTTAAACAATAGAATGGTAAAAACCGTCAACATTTTAGAATATAACCCAGCAATTGATACAATAGAATGGCAAAAAACCGTCAACATTTCAGAATTTGACCCAGCAATTGATACAATAGAATGGTAAAAAACCGTCAACATTTCAGAATTTGACCCAGCAATTGATACATTAGAATGGTAAAAAACCGTCAACATTTCAGAATATAACCCAGCAATTTAAACAATATAATGGTAAAAAACCGTCAACATTTCAGAATTTGACCCAGCAATTGATACAATAGAATGGTAAAAAACCGTCAACATTTCAGAATTTGACCCAGCAATTGAAACAATAGAATGGTAAAAAACCGTCAACATTTCATAATTTGACCCAGCAATTGAAACAATAGAATGGTAAAAAACCGTCAAAATTTCAGAATTTGACCCAGCAATTGATACAATCGAATGGTAAAAAACCGTCAACATTTCAGAACTTGACCCAGCAATTGAAACAATAGAATGGTAAAAAACCGTCAACATTTCAGAATTTGACCCAGCAATTGAAACAATAGAATGGTAAAAAACCGTCAACATTTCAGAATTTGACCCAGCAATTTAAACAATAGAATGGTAGAAAACCGTCAACATATAAGAATATTACCCAGCAATTGATACAATAGAATGGCAAAAAAAACCGTCAACGTTTCAGAATATAACCCTGCAATTGATACAATAGTATTTTCAAATACCTTAAGCATATCAGAATTTGACCCAGCAATCGATACAATAGAATGGTAATAAAAACGTCAACATTTGAGAATTCGACCCAGCAATTGATACAATAATATGTTCAAAAACCGTCAACATTTAAGAATTCGACCCAGCAATTGATACAATAATATGTTCAAAAACTGTCATTATTTCAAAATTCGACCCAACAGTTGATACAATAGAATGGTAAAAAATCCGTCAACATTTCAAAATTCGACCCAGCAATTGATACAATAATATATTCAAATACCGTAAACATTTCAAAATTTGACGGAGCAGTTAATACAGTTAATACAATATTTGTAATGCAATCAACTTTTAATTCCTTAACATGTCTGTTTTAAAGAAAGATGTTGAGGTTCATATTTTTTTTTATTAAACAAAGCAGATTTATCGGTTTTAATCATTTCTTGGGAGCCAATTTTAATTACTATATATTACAAGTTGTATTATGCCTCCGATATCCCTATAAAAAGCTGTACTATCACAGATTGAAAATTTTGACAATTTTTTGGAACGAGACATTTTCTTTGCGAAAATGCATTGACATCAGTGGTATAAGACTGTTGACAAAAAAAACAGATCGTAGGTTTTCATGTATATGTTAAAACAAAATGATACAATACGTCTTAAAGTGGTTGTTATGCTTTTAGCCATATAACATTAGCTTTTGAACGGAAATATGAAGATCTGCGAATTTTTTTCTTTCTCAGCACTCTTATATTTCTAGTTTTAGATGTGTACGTTAAACTTGGCTAGTTCCAATATTGTTTGTAAAGACCTCAAACACAATATTTCAACACTTTTTATCTCAGTTTGGTTTATCAATATCTAAGAATACGTCTGTAGGATTGCACAAAACTGTTTTAACATAAACCAATATATTATGCAAAGACAAACAGACGGAATGGTGTATTCTCGTAAACATGTTAATACCAGTTTCTTGATAAAGCATGATATGCATCAGAATTTTTTATCACAATGATACATGCCATACTAAAAATATACACTAAAACGAGATAATAAAAATGGATGATAATACAAGTGATAAGTATCGAGATCAGACCGTAAATGGTGCATATCTGAAATCACAGGTTATTATGTATGTGGGAGGGTAATATGATAATTTTATACGGCAAACGTTTACCTTTCACTCTTACTATTGTAATATAGTATAATATGTGAATGTTTTTTATTAATCTTCAATATTATTAAGTAAGGGTTACTTTTAGAGGAATTATGATATTTCATAATTCATCATTTCACCTGATGAATAATCCTGCATGTGTAATCATTAGGGACTTTACGGTATTTAGGTGGTCATTGATAATTGTTTACTGTTAACTGTTATTTCATGATGTCGGTCACCTGACCAGTCATGTGATTAAGATAGAATTGTTGGTTCCCAAACTGGTTTTCATGTTTTTCTCATTAATATTCATTCCATTTTTAGCAACCAATGAGTATATGTTTTCCTGAGTTTTTAACCAATGAATGTCTTGTTTCAAGCTTTTGGTGAGCCTTAGCCAAATAATGTTTCTCAGGAACATTTCTGATATTGGTTTCTGGTGTGATGGTTCTAATTAATTTAATAAAATTTCATTGGAAGGGAAAACATCAAATTAAAGGTATTTGCTTCTTTTATGTTTTTATTCTACTTGTATTGCAATTGAGATTCAAATAGTTATTTGAGATTTATTATTGCTGGAATTTAATTTAATTGGTGTTTTAACAAATAACTTAATATTTATTAACATACATGTTTCAGCTTTACCATATAAAACCTATAAGAGGATGAGCGTGAAATCGGTCTACCTCCATATCAGTAACTGAAGTATATACGATTATAGTCTACTAGAGATTATACTCTAGGTGTGTGTGTGTGTGTGTGTGTGTTTTATGTATATCAAGAATTGTAAATTTCTTTGTATTGTGTTCCATATAATTAATTATATTAACGGTTTTAATAACCTACATGAATTAATGGAACTCGCTGTATTTGTGTATTTTGTCTTGTGTTCTATTGCTTGTATTTGTGTACATTGTTTTATTCACAATTTAATTATAGTTATGTCCTATGTTTGTTTCAGGGCTTATTAAAAATAGCTCAGTTCAGTATTTGGAAACATATTATAAAATAAATATATTGGAGACAACTGAAAATAAAGAACTCAAAATATTAATCACGCTTTGTCTTTTTGGATCTAAATATTGGATTCAATATAAAGATACAACACTATGTTTCACTTGTATAGACTTGTAATTAATTTAACTTTAATTAGAATATGTCCGGCAATAATTCGTGTAGCCCGTATAGGCAGCGCTTTTATTGATATTATTTACGTTTAACGCACACAGTTCCATTATCGAAACAACTCGACCATCTTCGGCAAGCTTCGAGTTATTCCAATTCACATGTGATGATTGAAAACAATAGAAACTGGTGTACTTCAACTTCAAGGTAAATAGGAAGTTAACATTCCACTTGCGACAAAAAAAAGTGACAATTGAGACCACCTGTCCGATTGAATGAACAGAAATGTTCATCACATTGGAGAATGATGATAGAAAGTGCGGTAACATGTAGATCATTTTCTTTATTACGTGAAACCTACGATGCATTTTAAAGCCAGTCGGAGATGGCCGAGTTGTAATGATCGGTTCGAAGGTTCTGTACCGATTGCCTACCCGCCAGGTCCTTTAAATATTACTCGTATTTGCGAAGATACCATTTAAACAGCAGGGCACTTTGTTGGTTGAACACTAAAATCATTTTTGCGTATTGTCACATGATATTTTGCGTGTTTGCGCTTTGAATGAAAGCATTTTTTCAAACAAACTAAAACTTTCGCATCTTCCGAAACAGATACTAATTTATTACAGATAGTATATAAAAAGTTTAACTTGCCGCCAAGAAAGCATTTTACTATTGACAATATTTATTAATGGGCAGAAACGCGCATTTTTTAAAGCTTGTTTTGACGTTTGAGTTGTGACCCTTAGGTCTACAATTGATTTATTAAGTGTCGCATATCAACGTAGCGATGTTATTTCAATTGACTATGATATTATCGTTAACATCGATTCTGTATTGTATGAGGCTGTAAAGCCCCCTCCCCCGCAAAAAATAAAATAAATAAAACACCACTAACAAAACACCCCAATCCCCATCCCCATGTGATATTTTCAGGAAATTTGAGGTTTACTCGAGATGATAGGGAGCACTCGGTAAGCAGGCTCCAATTTCTCGAGACTTCTTAAGTCCCTAATAACAGGATACAGCTAAGCTCGCTATTATTGTCTTTCAATTATTTGTGTAATATTAAATATTTTAAGAGTTTTTATGCTTAAAATGCATTGCAAACTAAAGGGATAAGATGTATTGATGGGTAGAATGATTAAAAGTAAAAGTATTTTATAAGCATTACTTTTAGAGTTTGGGTGTGTTTACCACGCGGAACTTGTGTGTTTCTTACGTGTTTACTTTCAGATACATGCATTGAAACATGATTAAGTGGTAAAGGCCCCAGGTAAGAATATCAGCCCGCTTACTTTTTTAGCTCCTTTTTAAGTGTTTTAGTGTGTTGATGTTTATTTCAAAGCATTACGGAACACACAAACTTAAGTCAAAAATAGCCACTGTCCTGTAAGTATTCGGATTGTTGGGTTTTAGAGAATATTTTCACCTAAAATCAAATAATCGCTAGCCTCTAGCATGTTTTATTTCGTGCTTTTCGTCTACACAATGATAAAAATTCAAACACGGTATTATGAGTGCGAATATTTATTATTTTTCAAATATATGATATTCTGATATTCCGAGACGTTTTATTTGCAATAGTATCAAGAATGTTTAATTTTAGATTACTCTGCATGAGAAAGTCTTATCACATCCAACCTTACATTGTATGTCACAAAAACATATATGATCATCATAGTTTTTGTATTTTGTATTTTTTTTGTATTTTGTATAACAGATACATGTGACTCAAGCATAACAGAGGCAAATCATGTGCAATTAAACACAAATTTACAATAATTAAAAAAACTCTTTCCTACTTTTCGGTGTAACTTTAAATTCTATCTGTAAAATAACAGTTGTGTGATATTTTCACTGCAGTGAAAATAACATGTCGTTATGTACCAAAACTGTTTACTTATTCTTTATTATAAACAATACATGTTAACTAATTAAAACGCTATTTACCGTACATTTAAATTGATAAAAACGCACGATTCTATCTATAAATTAAAATGTCTTTTACCGTACATAAAAACTAGTGAAAACGCATTTTAACATATAATTAAACTAATAAGAATGTCATAAATGTATACATTCAAACTAAAACGCTGTTCACAATACATGTAAACTAATAAAAACGTTATTTCTAAATCGTGTCAGCAAATGAAAACGCTACTAACCATACATGTAAACTAATGAAAACGCTATTCATCATACCTGTACACTTATGAAAACGCTATTCTCCGTACAAGAAAACTAATGAAAACGCTACTCACCATACATGAAAACTAATGGAAACGCTGTTCATCATACATGCAAACACATGAAAACGCTATTCACCATACATGTACACTAATGAAAACGCTATTCACCATAAATGTAAACTAATGAAAATGTTATTTCTAAATCATTTTAACTAATAAAAACGCTGTTCATCATACATGAAACTGCCAACAACGATATAAACATATGGTTTTAAAGACTAAATCTTATTATTCAATATAAAAGTTCTTAGATTAAATGCTTGGGTTAATATTACTAATAACCATGCATTTCTTACTTAAAAAACATTTTCGAAACAGGTTTCAAACTGCCGAATTTACATGACACCTGTATTAACCATACGCTATGTTTTAGTAATTCCTGACCACAAGTTATATAATAAAACAAAATCTATTATCTCTTGAACATTAAGAATTTTCCATTTTCAATTGGGCGCATTGTAACATTATCTCACATTTCACTCTGATGCCTTTATTTTTTAAATACAGGTTAACACGTTTAGAGTTTCAAACAACGAATTCAATTAAAGGGAATATATACCAGATGATACAAAAAACATGTAAAAAAACTGACATACAATTGATATCGATGTATACAAGACATTAAATCTTACCAACCGATGTATCACATTACTAACGATACATGTAGCTTTGACAGTTTTGCGCTGTTTGAAACGGGTTAGCGTAGCTGAGACAGCGACGAAATATTCTTTAAATCCTGTAATGTGAAGTTTTATCAGCTTCATACTTTCTATGCTTGTTTTTAGGACAATCTGTATTTGCTGATTTTGGGACCATCTGGTGTCTAGTCCCTTGATCATTAGTAATGCAAATAAATGGACACACATAAAAAGCACGAGGGCCTTTAAAATATGCAGAATCCCTCAATAACGGGTAACAGTTTTGAAGTCTGCTTAATAATAGTTGATGAGGGCAAAAAAAAAACTTTACACAAATTATATAAAGAGACTTTCTGAGACTCGAGCGTTAATTACTTAGGTGACATATAAAAATGAAGCACTTCGAAATGTGTACGGAATAGTATGATCATTTTTCAATTTCTCTCATTTCTGTTTTCTGTTCAAAAGCGATCTTAGACATAGGTGCAGCGATACCACTTATGTATACTTTACAGTTGTAAAAATCTCGTACTCATGAATAATTAATACGGTCCAATCCAGCCGCTAGATTGGCCGAATGAGACACACCACCAGCGGTGCGGAAATGGCCAAGAAGTTACGGATGTAATCTCGGTTCAAAATAATCCAATGAGATCACGGCTTACAAATCGTTTAAGGAAGGATATTGTTAAACATGCCGATAGCTTTTCACAACGGAGATTCTTTCTTTTTGTTATCGGCTATTTCATTGGTCGGAAAATGCTTATGAATATTTAAGCTTTACGAAGTTTCCCTAGCCATTTTTTTTGTTTAAAGGCGATCTTAGAAATAGGTGCAGCGATACCACTTTGAATATTTATACTTTAAGTCTTAGCAATCCTTAAAAAAATCAGCAAAACGACACCACCTGCTGTTTTTAATAATAAAATATGCCAATTAAAAAAAGAGAACTGTATTATGAATGCTACTTGCAATAGTAATGTTTCTAAGGAATCAGTTACTCTGCAGTGAAATATTATTAAAGAAATAAAGCAAATAGCTAGGTATATTGATTTGAAATTTGAGTAAGGGTTTTTATTTTTACAAATGAATGCACTGCTATTTGACGTCATTTTCAAAAATACATCAAGCAAAATCAATTTGGTAATATCTGACATTTTGCACATAAGGAGAAAACGTTTCGACCATGTTTGTGATACATATACATATTTTACATTGTTATTGTATATTTGCAATTGATAATATTCAGCTTGCCTCGTATGTTTATATCTGTTCAATGATCGTTGCGTTCTTATAAAGACGCGTATAGAATGCGGGTGTCACTCTGTGATGTACTATATGGAGCAGAATTATACATCCTACACGATTAGTCACCAGGGTCGTACATGACGTATGAGCAATTCATGTTTGCATGGCACATGAACACATAAACACGAGACGAAACGTTAGCCGGAACAAGAAAAGGTGTCCCGACCGACATTACGTCCGCAACCTTGGTAAATTTCGTAAAGCCGTGTACTCGACCTAAAATAAAGTAAGTGATCAGTTTGATAAAGTGGAATAAGTGCATTAATGCGTTTCCGGTAAGTGTTTTTGTTAACAAAAGATATAGGGAGGTACAAAAAAATCATTGTAGATTCTACTTATATGTATTTCCGGGACACCGTGATTAATTAATAACATCAAGCATAGTGCTATTTATAAAATAGCAACTAAATCTATCAAAAGCATTACAGCAGCGGTCTCGGTTTATAAAGCTAAAATTTGGTTTGAAGAATCATTCATGATAAACCCAACACGACATGACAAAATGATATATAGATATAAATAAACGATTCAATTGTTAATGGGTACAATGATAAAAAACCTAAAACAAACTACGAGATACAAAATATAACAAACCCAGATTACATATACATTTTATTAACGAAAAATATACATGATTTGATTACTTCCAAGCTCATGAATTAGTTTATATGCCAACATATTCAGTTGACACCATTTTGATGATATGCAATGTTCCTTGTTGGATAATGTGATGTGTCCCTTGTGTGTTGCTTGCTTGGCAAAGATACTTATGTAGTTTAATAATCGTCTGCCTAATTAAAGACTATTTGGTCTGTCTCTGTATTTAACTTCTTTTCATTTAATGGTTGAATACATTTCATACAACCATTTATAGCACTAGTCCAACCAAATCAAAGTTAAATAATACAGATGTATCATAAGTAGAAAGTTGTTCTTTTGGGGATCGAAACAACGGTGCGAATGGATTTTAGTACCAAAAAATGAACACCAACTTGTAATTACCTAAGCACATTAAGATCTTACAGGCAGGATTTCATGATAATGTTTCTCTTGTGGTGGATGGAACTAACGACCATCTGGGTGCTAGTCGGTTTTATTACCAACAAGTCTATATATTCATGACGAGAATGACCCCAACGATTCAAAATTATAACAACAGAAAGCAATGAGAAAGGTCCTCCAGTTGTGAGCAAACGAACGACCTCGTACATGAGAGGCAGTTATATTACTCCATGTATGACTCAAGCAAATCAAAACACTATCGTCTGGTAGCTATGGGACAGTGAGGTAGATGCTCTGACGGGTATCAAACCAAATAAATCCTGGATGAGAGGCGATAATACTGTAAAGTATCTCTATCAAATTGTACGGTAATGTCAACAGCAGGTCAAGACCTTACCGTTTTGCGACAATACGAATTTGTCCTGTAGAGCATCCAACAACCTCGTTGTTTAGAGGCGATTATGTTACAAATGAGTCTACATCAACTTATACACGGTTGACCATAGCAACATAAAGTCTTACCGTATGACGGTTATAGGACAATCCTCTGGCTAGATTCTAATGAAGTAGCTACTGACGAGTGACGGTTATCTTTTCAATTATTCAATATGAAAGTGTACAAGAATGACTTCATTAAAACAACGTCAAATGATTTAACGGCCATTATAACGATTGCAATTTAATTAACCCTATCTCCTACGTCACCACGTACGAGACGGACCGTAGCAAATTAATGTCTTACCGAAAGGCGGCAATATGTCTCCTTCAACTTCTACTTCACAAAAGTGAAACCTAGAATACGGTGGGTTTCTTTTTATCTCGACCCATCTACCATGTATTGGTGGATTGAAAGGGAACGTAACTGTAGCGCCTACAACGCCAGGGTGAAATCCGGCAAGAGACTTGTTGCTGTGTTCTTCATATCCAATGTAGATTTCAACGTTCCTCAGTCGAGAGGCTGTAAAAAAACATTCGTATTTTTTTATATGACGTGGTATTATATTTTTTTATTTAAAGTCTGGCATATGTAAACAAAGAACATGAGTTCAATGAGCTTTTTTCCGACATGAATAACAAGCAAACATAACTCAAAACATAACAATCAGCTTATGTCCTGGAAATAAAAGCATACAGTTTAAAATATGAAAAAACAAATATTGGAACAAGTATTTACAACAGTCGTTCCTTATTATATACATGCACTGAAAATCTGGACTTACTACCAGAAATATTATCACCATACCAGAAATATTATCAGTCGTAGTTTCTAATAAGCGCCAATTCACTAAATAAACACATCCAGTCCCAAATATCACGAAAAGAAATAAGTCAAATCTCAATCTTAGTCTCAAAACATATTATCATATATCATCAAAGATCATTTAAAATAACTTATGATTTTACACCTTTGAAAAGGCTTTTTATGATGTAATTGGTTGATTTCTGCCTTTGATCAAGTATATTTGTACTTAACAAGGTTTGCGAATGTAGTAAATATCATTCTTAAACTTAATACGTCTATCAAAAATATTTAAGTCAAATCTCAAACTCAATCTCAACTCATTTTACCACATCATACAACATTTGTTGGAAACAAAAATATGTTTTTACAAATTTCTAAAAAGCATTATTTTCATTGAATATGGTGATCGAAACCTTTGGTCTAGATTCAGATTGAAAAGTTTTTTTATAGCCAAAATTGAACTTGAGTTCAATTCATTGCCTTTTAACAATTACTCAAGTATTTATTTTGGTCTCGAATATGATTTCTTTAAAGTATTGTCAAATTCTTTCAATAACAAAATCCATGTGAAAATAGGTTCTCAAAAAGTATACAAACATGCATTTGAAATCATATTATACTTTCATGTGGTTAAATGAGTTGAGATTGAAATTGAGATTTGACTAGAGTAATTTTGTGATATTGGAGCCGACTTTACAAGGTTCGCGAATGTAGTAAATATCAATACGTCTTTCAAAAATACTTAAGTCAAATCTCAAACTCAGTCTCTACTCATTTTATCATATAATACAACATTTATTGATAACAAAAATAAGTTCTTTCATTGAATATTTTTATCAAAATCTTTGTCTAGATTCCAACTGAAAACGTTTGTATAGCCAAAAATGTACTTGAATTTAATTCACTGCCTTTTAACAATTACTCAAATAAGTTTTGTGCTGTTCTTCCATGTTATTGTTTGTGATGTTTTTTAATTTGTGCTCTATGTCTTTGGCCTCTACCCAGTGCCATTACACCTGGTTTATGTTTTAACTTTTTGGTATGCTTTTGCAGTTTTTCACATAATTATTTTTAACGATTATGTATTTCAAACTCTCAGTACATGATAGTATACAATTGGAGTGAAGTTTATGGGCCGCTCCAAATGAGTTCAAGGAATGACGACTGTGATCCGGTTTGATTTAAACTTTTCATTGACAATAATGATTAGTTCCAAAACGCTGATGTTCTTATTTACCAAATATATTGAGTATAATAGGAGATGTTTCAATTTAAAGTCTTATTGCTGCAGTTGAAATATACCTGTTACAGAATTCACTAATGTCTCGAGTCTTATAAATTCATATCGTGTTATTTTAGAAGCTAAGCAAACTCAGCAATTTCTATTTAACTTGCTGTATTTGTAAGAATAAAAGGTTTACAAAAATCTAAAGGTCTTTAATCAAAAATTATTTATCATATATTTTGGTCACTTATACACTTTCAAACCACTGAGACTCATTTTCAAATTTAAACTTAAACATTAGAAGATATGGACCATGACCAATTTGTTTTTCATCGTTTCACCTTAAAACAAGCGACCTCATACTAACCTTAAGCACAGTGATAGACAAATTTTCACTACGTTGCTAACAGCAGTCCATTCGATTGTAGATCTTAATGCTAGAGATGAAAAACATCTGCCCTAAATCGACCCACCATCTTGTTTTGGCACCGTTGGTATGCATACACAACAAAAGGCTTCCATCAACTGCATTCTGTGCCACTAAATCTCCGAGTGTGCTTGTTTGGTAGGCAGGTTTCCCTAGGGCCACATTAATTCCACCTGTAAATATATTGACGAATGTAAGGTAGGTTTGGTAGGGCGATTTATCAAAAGCTCCACTGTCAAACGTTGTAACGATTTAACTGATAAATATATTAATAAATGGGGTTAGACAGCTTAGCCTAGCGCTAAACTTGCATTCCATTAAATATTTTAAGCGGTACATGCTTATATGTTTTGCAGACATCTTTGCCTAGCACTACACTCGCACCCCTTTATATAATTTGAGCACAAGTTTTGCCTCACTCTGCTACGCCGACCTGTCCATTGGTCAAGCACCTTCAGGATAAATCTTAAGTTAATAGCTTTGCCGAACGCTATACTCACAGCGCATAAATATGTTGATATCACATGAATAAATGATTGGTAGACAGCTTGGTATAACGCTACCCGCACAGAACTGAATGAGCACATGCTTTGTTGGCAACTTTAGGTAACATTTATGAAACGAGAGAATAATCTTAAAAGGGTTTTATATTAAGGTATTTGGTTGACGATAATTAGTTTATGTTTTAAATGTTTGTTTCAGAATTTTATTTTAAAAACAGGCTGCCAATTTCATTTACCTTGTGTTTACCTTTAAAGAAAGTTTAATGATTTTATACAAGGCTATGAACGATATGAATTGTTAAGATTTTAGAATCCTTTTTTGTCCTTTCGCCAATGCACACAAAAGTTTGCGTACATGTGGAATAAAAGTAAACATCTTAACTTAGCATTTAACATTAAATCAATGCTTCAGAGGGAATCGACTTCAACTGTTATATGTTCTCCGTACATACACTACGAAGAACAAACAAAGTGCAGAAAAAAAGTATTTCCAGAACAAATACAAACATGGTTTTCATGTAATGCGGTTGTATTCCTTTTGCTTTGTATATTATTCCAAATCATCAAATATTGGTGAAACGCTTTGCAAATGACAAATATAGAAACCAGAATACTGCAATTAATGGCATATTGGTATGCGGGCATGGGCTATTAGCGCTAGATATATCCTTTTATGGGTCGGTTTTGGTTATGTTTGCCTCTCTCAAATGTAAATTTGCTTGTTTACGCTTTCAAGCAGCGTGATACTGATCGTATGATGTAAATCCGGTAATTGCCATTCTCCGACAATCAATAAAAATCAACAAATACAAATTGCTGTGTTGACAAAATCACTCGGACGTTGTAGTGAACTATTCTTATTTTTTAAATGTGTTTTTATTAATTTTAGATCATTATTTAAATGGTACAAACTATTTATCTGTTTCGATTTTCTTGAAAAAATGACGTTAGTCTTGTAAATACTGTAAGAAATCTGGCTTAAAATAATATTTACAAAATTACATTCTTTTGATCAATTTGATAGCATTTGACAATACTTTTAAGATGTTTAAGATTTTTCTATATTCTGCATCTTTTAAAAACTGCCTGTATATCACACAAGAATGACGACAAAATTCGGCGAAACAAAAAAAAAGTGTTCATAGTCTTTTACCTCATTGCAGTGTATATATATATATAACGGACACTCGTTCAACTGCCACGTGAACACGTTTAAATTTGTTGCTATACAATTGTATAAGAACAGTGTATTAAACTGTTTTAATTTATTATCAACATTGGATTTATGAACAATGAAATACCAAGATTTTTATCGAATATTCTCTTAAACCCGTTGTTCACAATAAATATGGATGTATGGCTTTTCATGGAATATCTTAATATATATTTGATATACCTCCTTGTTTGTCATGTTCTTGAATGGTTTGTTTTTTAAACTTACTATACTTTTTCTGTTTTCTTCAGTCTTTGTAGATACATTTGATTTAAAAATGTATTTCCATTTGTTAGGAATGGCTTGTTTAAATAAATTTACCTCTTTTATCCAATTGTGTTTTTCTTTAAGCATGTTTAGCATAGTGTTTGTGTCGACATTACCCTAATTCGATATAATATCATTTATGTAAAGTATGTCAGAATCAATCCAGTTTTTAAATAGAGACCTTTATGTTGTACTTGTATTGATTTATAACCCCATATTTATTCTTTGCTTATATTGTAGGAAGTTTCAGTAATTTTGGTTTGAATTAAACCGGGTTTATGGTATTTCATTATGATTCTTTCAAAAGGACGCAATAGGGCCTTTATTTACAACTTTAATTGAGTATCAATAAACTGTTTGTTTTGTAGGTCGATACCATTTACTGTAGTTATCGATTAGTGAAAGTTTGAATGCTTAAATGTTATTGGCACTTCATGTATTGACAAAACTTGCTAAAGGTACGTAAAGTGTTTGTTTTCAACAATTGAAGTATTACTCACGGTTTAGATGATACATATTAATCAAACTTAACTGAGAAGACAACTATCAATTTACTTTGAATATATAAATACATACTTAATGTTCATTTTAAGAAACCAGTGAAAATATCCATCTAACCCACAATCTTTCAACAAGAAAATACATTTTGGTATATGTTTTATAGTGGTTTGTATAGATTTATCAGAGAATTTAAACGATAATGCACTGTGTTAAGCAGTGAAATTACATTTTGATATTGTTTTCAAGTTTTATCCCGTTCTAAATTACAAAACAAGAATAGGCTCGCAACGGACTGGGACACACATTCAATGACGGCATAAAATGACGGCATAGACATCAACTATTACTTTTTATTTTTAGTCATACGGTAAAATAAAAAATGGTTCGTTTCAGTCGTGTTCAATCGCAATGTATTTCACCTCGTGAACATAAAGAGTTAATTTAACACTTTTGGCTACGACACTCATGAAATATATTCTTCTTGCTCTTTCGGAAAAAGCATTTAACTCTTACACTGAAACAAACACATTCCTTTAATATAAAAAAATACATTTTTGAGCATATGCGAGAAAATGCTAAAATCCTATTGGATAAAAGAAGACATTCGTTCATTTCTCTATGAAACATTCGTCATATACAAATCAGCTTATTAGTATTTATAACCGGACTACTTTCTATTTACAACCTTTGACGTCACGTCATAGTAGGAAGTTGTTTACACTTGTATCTTCCTTCTGAATCAATATTTAGGGTTAAAATAAAGCAACAACTGAACAAAACAACTATTGATCTTGTTTTATTATTTATTACAAAGGACAATAAAATGATTGCGGAGAACTGGAAGCTGAACATTCGTATGCACATAGAATAAACATGAAGGATGATCTGTCAGACTTCGACTTATAATAAGATCTATTTGGTAGATTTGAGTTGTTTGACCCGAAATTAAGTAAATAAACTGCTGCTGTTGCTGCTGTGATTTCTCCAGAAATCGAAGAACTGATGAACATTTCTTTTGATGATTTGCTTGAAGTTACAAATAAAAATGAAAGTGAAAATGAAAGTTAAGATCTAGAGCAACAGCCTAATGAAAGTAATGACAAGCCAACAATTCTTAATATAAACAACAGGGTAGTAGGTTTATAGTAAAAATATTGTCTGAGGCAAGGAATAAAGGAAGATACATTTCAGAGTTAAATAAAGTCGCCTTTACGTAAATATCTTACCTGAAAAGTGCCTTTAATAACAAAATGAGAAGTCAGCAGCAATTACTGGCCTAATTGTTACTAAATTCAGCTGTACGTGTCTCCAAAGCGATAATGTATTTATACGCGTGGGAAGGCTACAAACTACTTGGAATTATCGAGTGATGAATTGCGGTTCTTGGATAATAGCAATATACAAATGATCTTTATTTTTTATAGTTGTAATTATAAGTATTGACTATTATTTTTCTGCGTTTCATTGATGTATGACGTGTCGGAAACATTTTACCTGATTTATACATAAACACCATCGGTGTTTATGCAAATTAGGTATATTTTTTTCGACGCTTCATACATCAATGAAACGCAGACAAATAATCATTTCTTAACACAAAAGAGAAAAATCGTGTCTTGTAAACAATGCAATGTTGCTTAGACAAGACAAATGGTACAGAGTTAAAGGTAGGAGAGGATTTATACACGTGTGGCACATGAATTGTTGTTTTAAGTAACAAAAAGACAAATGCAGGGATATCATAAAACGCAAAGACTAGAAACCATTTACGCGTGACAGACGCAGTGTTGCCTTTAGACGGATAAGAGAATTGCAGAGCTAGTTGAAAACTCACAAAAGAGAAAGAAAAGCATACGGAAGTCCGCCTTTGGCATTGTTGCCGCCAGTTTTGTTTTCCTGATAGTTACTTAAAAACTGACACTTGTTTACACTTTCCTTTATGTAATAATGTAAGGAAAAAAAATCGGCTTAAGGTTCATTTTTTATGCCAACCAAGACGCTTGGTTTCTCGTTTTACATTCAAATTCAATCCAAGTTGGTTATTAAAAACGGCATAGAAATATACACTGCAACGCATTGTTTCCTTGTCGCTGTTAATATCTGAATTTTACATGCACACGATTATGTTTTTGATGCACATATTTCTGTACTGGCAGAATATCGTACAATGTATCTTTTAGTCGTGCAAATTAAAATAAGACGAACGAACTTACCGGCTTTTCCGAAATAAAATATGGAACTTGAAACAATATAAATGTGCAAAGAAGGCATCGCTGATTTAAACCGTAATGTAGTAAAGCTGATGTCAAAATGAAATGCAAAATCTTTTCTGAGCCATGTTATCAGTAAAAATGAATATCGACTGCCCTTTGGTACATAATCTATAGCTCAGATATGTCACGTGAGCCATTGACGGCTATGAATGGGATAGGAAGGAAAAAGTAAGTCAAATTGACAATAATTTTTATAAACGCAAGACGGCTTGGCAACAGGCCATTAATATTTTATTTTGCACAAGTGGTCTAAAAAATCATTTTTGTGACCTTTTTATTGATTGCGTTTGTTTGATCATTTAGATATGATCTCAAATAAAAGAAAGTTTTTAACACCTATGCCTGTAATAATTTCTTTATGTTAGTGGTTTTCTCAAGAGAGAACATTATGGTTATAATGAATATATCAGAGATCTACTTCAAAGTTTCAATGTACATTTGGTTTGATTAAAGTAATGATTATTCATGTACGTTTAGTAATTATAAGGCGGATAAAAAAAACTGCAACAAAAATATAGTTTTATTTTATAAGAATGTATAGATTATAGTTCATGATTAAGGACTAAAACAAATAGATAGTAACTAATTATCATATAATTTTAACGCATAAGTTAGTTGCCTAGTTAGGGAAAGAAAGTATATGATATTAATAGGACTATATATAACTTGTAGTGTGTCCTTAATTTCATGAAGAGTAATTGAAACACTTTTGTACCAAGATAGGGCTTTCAACATTTGTTCAATAAGTTTTAATTCCATCATTTGCACACCGTTGCTCTCTTAGGCATCTGGACGAAACGGAATAGAAAATGAAATAATTAAAATTGGTATAGACAAAGAATACTCGATTTATCATGTCAGCTTAAATAACCACTTTTATCGTATTATATTTTGGTTAGACATGTGGCATATGCGTATTGCAATTATGTTTGATTTTCATCGAAATTAATGAAGACCTATTTTATATAATGTTTGATAATTGAGCATCTCAATATTAAATCATAACAAAGGGTTTTCAATCGGTAGCTGTTGATTGTTTTTGAGAATTGCCAATGCCTAATAATCAAAATCTTTTCATGTCAATTTAAGAGCCTTCCAAAGTGCTAACGTCGTTTGAAGAACCAAGCTAAAAATCTTTAAAAACTATTTTATTTTACTTTGTTTTTAGGTTCAATATGTAGGAAGCATAATTCATCTATCCGTTTCAAGATAGGTATCTTTAATAAGGAGATGAGATTATTTTACGAAACAAGATTTTATCCGATTTCAAATTAAATAGCGGTTACATGTTTTCGGAAATGTCTTAAAACAAAATGAATATGTTTGTGTGTCAAAATTGCTTGTACTACCATATAAACAGTGTAATGGCTTAAGGCTTTGTGGTGATTGTAGCTATAATAAAATGATATTTGCGTTTCTGTAGTAAAAAATGACTTTATTCCAGTAGTTGTTCATTGTTTAATTTTGTTTAATTTATTATTTGATATTAAAAAGATATCATCAAGAATCCATGTGACATTGTTGATTGGGAAATCTAGGGCATTCTGACACAAAACAATGAACATATATCAACAGAATTTGCCGAAAATATTCTTTCCTAAAATTATTCAAACTTTTAATTATAAACATGTCTCGATGGGTGTATGTTTTATTCCCGCGAAAAGATCGGCTCTCAAAGCTAAAAAACATGAACTTTTAAAATATTTCAATATTTTGCCTTTCCAACCCACGTTTGCACAGTGACATGCCCTCGAAGATGAATAAGCTGATACCATATGCATACGTCTGTTATGTACTATAATGTTTTTTGTCGGATACAAACTATTGGCGTATTCTAGACAGGAGGACGGGGGTTGCACCAATTGCACATACCTCCCTAAAATTATTCGAGTGAGAAATTCAACATAAATGAACCATTTCAGACATGTAATAGTTCATTTCCACCATACAATATTAGTTGTATTGGTTGGAATTTCCTTAGCTGCGCAATGGAATTTGGACCTCCCCCCGCAAGCAACATATCCCTCTTTCCTAAATCTGGCCAATATCTAGAATTTCATAGAATTTTTTTTTGTTTTTTTTTTAAACTCCTTATTGTAGACATTTTTGTTTCTTCACTATCATTTATGACTGCAAATATTTTTTAAATGAATGTATATTACGTTGAGTAAATAGGACCTATTCCAATCCCTAGCATTCTTACAAATTTTCTTGCTCATTGACTTGGATTTAAACAATGTTATCTAAATCTCCTGACAGTGTTCCATCAGGCCTGCATTGATTGCCTCATGACTCCTCACCACGTTGTTATCAATTATCTGGCCCACAAGCGTAACATAACACTTTGTATCATATTAATAATTCAAACAAACTTAAGGCAAATGCATGGACGATTATTTATACAATGTTGTTTTTAGTAAAGTACAACTTACAGGAATGCTCAGGCTTCCAGTTAAAAAACATTATTGTCATTAGTGGTAATTATGTATACATTCTACAGAAACAGGCACAGTAGCCAAAAGTTTTAACATAAACCCAGTTTAATGGCACAGATTAAACGCCAAAAACATAGGACACAAAAACAAAAAATCACAAAAAAGAAACATGAACCAACAGTGGCACAAAACTCCACAATCAGCACAGTGCAAATATAATATATAATAAAACTACGTATGTTTATCAAGGATTGTTAGGTATCGCCTTGGTAGGGTCAGTAAAATGTAAATTGTACTGGGAGTTTAAACTGGTTTGTGTGCACAACTTCACTTTTATAAACGAAGTATCCTATTGGTGTTATTATAACTCCCTTCGCATTGATAGCTTTTACCTAAAAATAAAACCTCTCTCCGGATAACACTTGTAATAAGTTCATAACATATTAATATCAAACCGTACTATTTCGGGGTTCTCTGAATATATGTAACAATTCGTAGTGATATGAAGCACTATCATTGATTGCTTAAGTTTGGCGTTACCTGAACATCGAGTTCGAAATAGCGAGTTTCACCTGTATTATTTGCAATGCTTATTTTGTTATTAAAAACCTGGGATTCCAAAATATACAAATCTGTGTTGTTAGTATGATCAAAATTGAAAGCCAACGTTGAACAGGCCCCGAAATCACGGAAAAAATCAATTCAAATCTCTTTCTCAATATCAGTTGTATCACATAACATCAAAAGTAATTTTAATTACATAATTATGTTTTTCCACTTTTTAAAAGCCCATTCTCTTATTGCAAATAATGATAATAATCTTTAATCAAGATTCAAAAGGCAAAAATATCTACAGCAAAAACTTAATTGCGTATTCTTTTACAATCACTAAGATATATGTTTTGTTATTAGTTTTCTTTAGACAACCAAACGAGGCCAAACATGTCGGACGCGCTTTTTCGGAGCTCCGAGATTGAAAATTAATTTAAAATCAGATGTGTTTAATTGGATAACTAAGGACATTTATATTGTATGGTGAGTTATATAGTTACATAGTCCAATAGAATCACCATGTCAAAGGCTCAAAATAAGCAAAAAAGCAACAATAAAAAGAAAGAAAAAACTGGCGCCAAACCGAACAATGGACTTGAAGTCGAAAGTGGATCGCAGCCATTGGCCACATTTTATGACACTCATTGTAACAATGTAGACAGTAGCCAAACTAACCAGACAACGAGTGGAATTTCCACGAATAAAACCCAAAATGAACGGCATCCACCGATGATGACACAGTGCCTTGTCACAACCCCAACCCCCTTCCCACCAGACAAATAGTAGGATTTCTACAAATATAAGTCAGAAGGGAAGACACCCACCGCCGATGGTGCAGTGCCCTGGTACCACCACACCCCCCACCCACCAGATCCCTGCCCCTGGACCACCCCCAACATTTTCATCAAATACGGCGTCAACTGTAAACATGAATACACACCAAGACTACGATACTAATGCGCTGGGTGCATACGGCAACCGAACTCATCGTGCTCAACATGACCAGTACAACACTCAATACAACACTCACCTAGGCACCGGAAGTCAGCCATTTTCCCCCGCACGCGACCAACCACCCCAGATGACGCCGCCAGGATTCGGTCCTCCCCATTTTGCTCCACCAACATACCAGCAATACCAGCAATACATCCACAGTCGGCCGCAGATGCCCCCACAGAATGACACAAACATGATTATCTCCCTAATCAACAATCTCGACAGTAAACTCCAGTCAATAAACATTGCTGTGTCGAAGCTTGATTCAATGCAGGCTGAAATAAAGCACGTAAAATCCGACGTTGCTTTTCTAAGGACAGACAATACGTCAATCCACTCCAAGATGAACGAGATGGAATCGCACTGTCAATACGTGAGTGATGTAGTGGACGACTTCCGGTCGCACAAAACTAATAGTTCAAAGGAAAAAAATGATCTTAGGCTACACAACCAGAATATGCGCCATGAAATTGACATTCTTCAATCATCCAATGCTGTCCTGCAGGAAAATGTAACAGATCTTCGATGGCGCAGTATGCGCGACAACTTAGTATTTGTTGGTATTCCCGAAAATTTGCAAATTCCAAGCGAAACCAATTCCGATACGAATTTTGCCACATGTGAACAAACATTGCGCAATTTCTTAACCGAACACCTAGAAAATGACCCTACTATAAATCAAAACAGTGACATACATGTTGCCGATATTCAGTTTGCCAGAGTACATCGCAATCCAGGAGGCCCCAACCCAACCGGCAAGACTAGAACAATGATCGCTAATTTTGAAAAATACAGTGACAGAGAAATTATCCGCAAGGCCGGAATTATGTTAAATCAGAAAAGGTCTGGCCACTATATCAACGAACACTTTCCCCCGGAAATGGACGAACGGCGCCGCAAGCTGATCCCTATTCTAAGACAGTTCAGAAATGACCCCTTTGTCAAAGCTAAATGTAATTTAGTCCGTGATCAGTTATACGTAGGGAACAGAATCTATAACCTTGATACAGACCAGTTAGAATACCCTAGGCCTCGGACATCATCTCGCACAGCATATGAACCACGACCGCCACCACGCCAGTTCAACTGGGCGCGTGATACTGACCGGCGGCCGCCGCAGCAAACACAAGTGCTAGACTTTCGAACACCAAATAGATTTGCGACTCTTGGTGACGAGCAACAAATCGATAAACCCCCGCGAAGAAGACCTGTATACGAACGATCTCCACGATCCCCCCTTGACAAAACGGAGTTAAAACGCATTCGTGACGAAATCGAAACTCCCATCATTTCCCACAGTGAGGACGGGCCTCAGGATAATATTCTGGATTTAACCCAGTCCGGTCCTGACCAGTCAGCCAACGGTCCTCGTGGACAAACACAATAGGACGTACAGGGAGAGCACTTGACCGTGAATAGTGACCTAAATGATATCATATACCACAGTGAAAATGTGTGTTTACAACGTCATGGTCTCAAATTTATTTCATTGAATGTTTGCGGCTTAAAATCAAAACATATCGATCCGGAGTTTTGTAGTTTTATTGCTAATTATGATATCATTGGCTTTCAGGAAACAAAAAGTGATAGCTTAGACATTTTAGAATTTAAGAATTTCAATTTACATTTCAAACATAGGAAAACTATTGCGTCTAGAAAATCAGGCGGTTTATGCTAAGCTGTCAAAAAACATTTAGATACTCTTGTTTCTGTAATTGATACATCAAGTAGATATATATTATGGTTTAAACTACATAACAAATTTACAAAGTGTGGTGATGTATTATATGGCGTAGTCTACTTGCCGCCAGAGGGCTCTATTTATTATAACGACGATGCATTTATTGAAATTCAGAACGAAGTTGACTCGTTATCTCATAGATTTTCAAATGTTTGTTTGTTTGGTGACTGGAACTCGAGGACAAAACAATTACAAGACTATGTTAGGCCAGACTATGATATTTTCCGTGAAAATAATCTTTTAGACGTTTATGACGAATTAATTAGTGACGAACATTTATTCTTTGAAGCTGGGTTAAACTTGCAAAGAAATAATCGTGATAATATGACTAACAATCACGGCTATAAGCTGATAGACTTTTTAAATCAAAATAGATTATATATACTTAACGGCAGAGTGAAGGGAGATAACTCTGGCAATGTTACATGTAAAGGTAGCAGCACAGTGGACTATTTTATGTGTTCGCCGTCTTTATTTCAAAATGTTATAAGCTTAAAAGTTTTAGATTTTTGTTCACTTCTTTCAGATGTACATTGCCCTATCGAAGTTGTGTTTGATTTCGGAAGAGTTATTAATACGCATCTAAATGTAAATATCCCCAAAGTGAACTACTGGGATAAAGGGAAAGAAAATATTTTCGTTTCAAATATTGATGAAGACAAAATTAATGACATTTACAATAGTGTATGTGCCTTAGATGAAACTAATATGTACTCAGTTGAAGCTGTTGATAGTATTGTAGAAAGTATTTGTGACGTATATCATACGAGTTGCAGTAAAAGTTTTGCTGTTAGGAAATCAAAACATGTATATAGTGATAATAGTCAAAAGGTGCCAAAATGGTTTAATAAGAACTGCAGTCATGCACGAAAGAATTTGCATAAGGCAAAATATCAATACAAGTTACGAAAATGTGACGAGAACAAGAGTGTGTTAAAACAAGCAAGCAAATGTTACAAAAAGTCACTAAGAAGTTCTTACAAAACGTTTCAAAATCATAATGTTACAAAGTTAAAGTCGTTGAAAACCTCAAATCCTAGAAAATTTTGGAAAATTTTAAACGGTAAAAAGAAAGCAAATATTGTTGCTAGCTTAAGCGATCTAGAAACACATTTTAAAAATGTCAATGCGGACGATACCAATAATAATACAGGTATCCAAAATAATGTACGAAATATCCATTCTGATGCAAACAATGACTTATTGAATTGTGATATTTCCGAAGAAGAAATCAGAAATGCTGTAAAATCTTTGGAAAACAACAAAGCTAGTGGAATTGATAATATTTTGAATGAGCATATTATACATTCATTTCCACTTATGAAAGATATTTATGTAAAATTGTTTAATATTGTTTTTAAGTCTGGTATTGTGCCTCGAAATTGGACTATTGGTGTTATTAACCCTATATATAAAAATAAAGGATCAATACACGATCCTACGAATTATAGACCAATTTCTTTACTAAGCTGTATAGGAAAACTTTTTACCTCCGTCTTAAATTCGAGACTACAGAAATTCGGTGACAAATACGATCTAATTAATCAATACCAGGCCGGTTTTAGATAGGGTTATTCTACTGTTGATAACATGTTTGTGTTAAATTGTATAATTGAACTGTTACAAAAGCATAAAAAAAAATTATTCTGTGCTTTTATAGACCTCAAAGGTGCATTTGATACTATAAATAGATCTTTACTATGGTCCAAGCTAATGTCATACAATATCAACGGCCTGTTTTTGGATGTTGTGAAATCGATGTATAATCATGCAAAATCGTGTGTGTTTGTAAATGGAAATCATTCAACCTACTTTCCGTGCTCCATTGGTGTACGCCAGGGCGAGAATTTATCGCCATTATTGTTTTCTTACTATCTAGATGATCTGCATGAATATTTTCGAAATAGTACAGTTTTGTACGGTGTCAGTAGTAATACTCACCCATTAGATAATAATTTGGTCGCCTATCTGAAATTATTTGTACTTTTGTATGCAGATGACACTGTCATCATATCCGAATCAGCTGATGATCTTCAAAATGCTATTGACCTTTATGAACAATACTGTGACCTATGGAAACTGACTGTCAACACTTCTAAAACCAAAATTCTAGTTATTCTGAAAGGCAGAAGACGTAATTATCAATTTCTGTATAAAGGCAATCCATTGGACGTGGTCAATAGATTTAAATATTTAGGATTAGTATTTAGCAACAGTGGCTCTTTTTATAAAGCTAAGGTTGAAATATCAAAGCAGGCACTTAAAGCTATGTACTGCCTTCTAAGCAAATGTAAGCATTTAGCTCTGCCGATTGATATGCAAATAGATCTGTTCAATAAAATGATCAAACCTATACTTCTATATGGTTGTGAATGCCGGGGATATGGCAATAATGAAATTTTAGAAAGAGTTCAACTTAAATTTTTGAAATATATTTTATGTGTTAAGTCAAGCACCGCGTCTTGCATAGTATACGGTGAAACAGGCGTCAAACCGTTATCAATTGACATAGAGACTAGAATGATTTCATATTGGACAAAACTTGTATCACCATTGTACCCAAAATTAGTAACAACCATGTATACGATAATGTTAAGTAATTATATCTTTGATGTAAACATACGTAGCAATACTTTTTCATGGATTTCTTTTGTCAAAAAAATATTCATAAAATGTGGTCTTAATAATATATGGGATTCACATATATTTCCAAATCATAAATGGTTGACTTGCAATGTTAAACAGAAACTCATAGATTTGTTTTTAAATGAATGGTATAGCATTGTTAACACTTCCAGTAAATGCAACAACTAAAAATTGTTTAAGAACGAGTTCGGAATTGAGAACTATCTAAAAACTTCACCTTACAAATTGTTAAAGTTTATGATTAAATTTCGAACCAGAAACCATCGTCTTCCTATTGAGACAGGAAGCTGGTTTGGACTTGATATATCATCGAGGAAGTGTCCTTTGTGTCAAGCAAACAGTAGCATTGGAGACGAATATCACTATCTACTTGAATGTAAAGCTTTAACCAATAGCAGAAAGCGATTTATTGATAAAAAATACTATATCAATCCAAATGTCATCAAATTTAAATCTCTAATGTGTATGTGTAACACTCAAATGTCGAAATACAAAAAGTTGTGTAAATTTGTGAAGGAAATAGTAAAACTGTTCTAAATGTTAATATATTTGTACTGTACAATAACACATGTATCCGATACTCTATAACTCTCGACATATTCATATAAAGCATTGTATGACATATGTCTCTCCCGTTTTATTTGCTTTGTACTTCTCTTTGAATGTTAACTTTTTACAACAGCCTCGTTGTTATTATGTATTTCTTTTTCACATGCTCATGCTGTCATGTTACATGAACTGAGTTGTTTGAAATAAAACTTGGAAACTTGGAAACTTTAGTCAATGACATAGGTTTTCATCCGCACATTCTATTGGAAAATTAATTTGAAAAGTGTAAACTCATTGAATATTTTGAATTATACTAAACTTATCTTAAACTAATATAATTCAATTCGAGAATTAATTGTGATATTGGGGTCGGAAGATCAATTTGTAATTCTCTAATGTCTGCTTAATAATTGTAATAATAATGAAGGCCATTTAACGCTACTGGAAATTTCAATATCAATAATAATTCCTTTCAATTATTGATACCAATTGTTGTTGACAGTAATAGTAATTATCGCGTTGACGATACAGTTTGATAGTTTATTAAACTCTCATAAACAGAAACCAAGTGAGCTAAGGCGTCATGATGTCATCTGTGTTTTGTTTTATAGTTGTGGTTGAAATTCTATTTGGAAAATCAGGTAATCCTTAAGTTATTTGAACTGAATTAGAAAAATGACAATTTAGTTTTCTGAGAAAAGTTTTTCTTCGGTTTCTTACAGGATGATTTTGACATATTTTAACGATATCACGTATCAATATACAATCGAATCATGTTGACTCGATTTCGCTTTGTTCGATGTTATCTTTAGTTCGAATTTATACAGAATATGTACAAAGAAGAGATTGTTTTTTTTTATTATATTTATTTAACATAAATGATAACAAAATGTGATCGATAAATTTTCAGAAATTACTTACATTACAAACCAAACCGAGAAAATTAACTCCATGTATCATGTAATGGAGTGAACGTTTGTATTCAAATAAATTAATGAAAGGAATCTTTAATCGGTGTTTGCTAGATTGTTTATCGTTAACTACATGTTTCCTTGAATATATTTTGCCTGTATGTAAGAAATTATTGTGAAATGAATCATATATCGTCACCTTAGTGCAATAACTCAATAACTGCATATAGAAATAGAAGAAGATATGTGTTATTGCACTAAGGTGACGATATGTGAAATAACAAGTAAATTAAAAAAAATAATACTGCGTATTACATATTTGCGCATGTTTTGATTAGCTGTAAGATTACGAATACAAAAATAAATAGAATGATCTAAGTCAAAATTAAATGAATGTGTGATTTCAATGCTACTATATGGTAAGAAACATCCGAATTAAATGGGCACTATTTTAAAATCAAAGAGAAAAATATCATCGTGAGTCTTGCTTTTGGACGTCATTTTAGAATTATAAAATCCTGCATAGTGAACGCTGTGTCCATATAAAACGACATCTAACAACTTCATTACCTATTTGTTTAATTCAAGGGGAAATAGCGTGATTTGTTTTACTGAAAGGCACTACAGATTTGTGTCTAATTTAACCATGCTAGAAATTCTTATCTTGCCCACGGCCGAAGATAAAATGCCCGTATTGGACTTCTTTTAGTGGTCACCACATTGTAATTACCTCCCTTGTTGAAGACTGTCGTCTGTAGCGCATCATGGAAGCCTTGTCTTGTGGCAATATTTAGAACGCTAGTTTATTATTTCTGTCTTCAAATGTCACCAGAAAACAATTTTCACGCATCTTTCAAGAAATAATGCTTCACTCTTCTTATAACTACTTAAAGACCGATCAGACCATTAACACACTCTGAATCACTGCGCGAATATCCATGACAACCACGAATTATCGCATATCCGTACGCAACTATTTTCACTAAGCACAAAAGAGTTCCAGCAAAAAAAAATACATTTTAACTAAATTTTGTTTAACTGATGTAAAAGCATCTACCATAGCCGCTCGTGTAAGATAGGTTCATCCCGACCCTCGCGCAGATGGTTTTGCGGAAACTCGGTAAACCTCGTTTCGCAAAACACCCTACGCTCGGGTCGGAATGAACCTATCTTACACTCTCGGCCACCCGTATGGAACTCCTTTTCAATGGTCATCACGTAAACTTCGTTTCCGCAAAACACCCTACGCTCTTAACTCTCGGCCATGGAATATACTTATAATCTGACTTATTAAAGATGCACTTTTCTCCAAAATAAGATTAACCACAATGTATATAATTGTTTCAGTATACCAAAAATAATTATTATAAGTCGAAAACAATGTTTTCTATGAAGGATACCGAGTTTAATTTGAACAAAAAAGGTAAAGAAAGCAGGGTATTTCTACCTTATGGAACGAGAGTAAATCGCACTAAATCTTTTAGTTCTCACCAATCATTTTTTGCGCTTTCAGCTATCAAATACACGCTTACAATTTTGTCATCATTCAGTAATAAATATATGATGTAAATGCATTATTTTGGAAGAAGTAAAAGGTTTATCACTCAACATTTATGTTTGTTATACATGTGCATGCAATAATTTTGAATAAGAGTTTCACTTAAAACAATTGAGGATATTACATTAATTACAGCATGTGTAAGTTTTCCAAACAACACTTTGAATGATTTGCAAATAGAGATATATTAGTATTAATATTTTCGAAATAATAGATACGTAGCTACATAATCCTTACTTAATAACCGCCAACATGTCATTTGAATTATATTTTTATCTGGTAACAAATCATATTTCTTATATAACTTAATTAAAATGAGTTAAACATAATAATGCAATTAAGGGGATCTAATTATATTGGGCTCTTTTCAACAATCTTATAATCTGAAAATTAACCACAAAGTATATGTCGTTTAAAGTGCACGCATAAAAGTTGAACGAATTTATACATATTGAAAATGATCTCTGTCGATTCATTTGAATAAATTCGTTTGATTTGTAATGCGAGAACAGTAACCTATACTAAAAGGATTTTATCTACAATTGATCTTAAGTTTGAACTCAATTTCCCTTTAAGGTATAATTTAACTAATTTAATAATTGATTTCGTAAAAGCCTTTTACAATGGTATCACAATATCGGTCAGACCAGGTTATTCATGGTGATATTGCAATATTCGCATTTCTTTATGTGATCGCTTACATGTATTACTTTATCTGTAAACATCATATCAATGTTACAGTGACATTTTTATTCAAAATCAATACATGTAAAACATACATATATTTTGAGCGATACACCCTCAATTATTTATATAAATAATGCATTTATGGAAAAAATAGCAATACCGGGTGTATTAAAACAATTGTATCAAATGTTTTAAATCTTGTTTGAGAGTAATAGTGCATCTTTAACATCAAGGGCTACATTTGCAAATACAAGCACACCCATAGTTTTATTCATTCTGTCATTGCTTTGCTTGCATTTTAAGATTGATAGTTAAATGCATAAATATACTTGACATGCAACCGAGAACAACAATATTTTTTTTAATACCGACAGTGTGTTATATTATAATCATATTTCAATGACACGTATTTCCGGTACATAAAGGGAATGCGTGGAGGTCGGTATTGAGACCTATCGTGGGTATGATATTCTCATTTGTACCAGAACACCTGATTCAATTTTTGAAACACAATTTTCTTTAATTTGTAGTATTCTTATTTTCTAGACAAATTGTATTTGTTTTTAATTTTTCTGTGACTTTTGAGCGTAACATGTGTTTAAGCAGATGACTATCGTATCATTGTTTTACAGTTAAAGGTCATTGGCAAATGTTTTATTTTAATACAGTTTGATGCATATTTCTTAATGATTGCATTTGCAGGAGCAGAAAATAAAGCGTTAGGGAAAGCTACATATCAGACTGATAGTACAGACACCGGACCCCCATGGAGGGCGGTAGATGGAAAACTTTCCCAAAACTACGCAGATCTACAATGCACACATACCCAGTCCGTTGATGCTAGTTGGTGGGTGGATTTGGGAGAAGTATTTGTGCTCACAAGTATAACCATATACAACCGAATGGATTGTTGCTGTAAGTACCTCATAACCCATTTTCCGCATTTCACACTGACGAAATCTTTATTTTTTATGTGAATTCAGTGCTACAACCGGCTAAAAACAGTTTCCGTAAAAATGCTAATGATAAACCATGTTCCAACAGTTTTTTACTGAAGCATAGTGTTTGACTAAGGTTGTTAGATAAAACACATTGCGCCCATTTCATCAAGATTTCTAAGAACAGTTTTTAGCCGGAAGGATATTTTCGTTGGTTCAGTACTAGGGTTACAATATATGTAATATGTAGGTTTTAAACCGCTTTAATGGTACTGGTAAAAGTGACCTGATGGCCAATTTCAGGATAAATTTTGTCTCTATGACATATTTGCAACACAATAGGGACACGTCAACATTTTTTTTATATTTATATCACGTAATAATTGGAATTAGCAGTTATTCCTAGAGACTTAACTCGTATGAATTTATCATTTATGCAAGTATACGTTAAAACGCTACGATGTATTAATACTATTATTTAATATCTTACGGGCTACTTGTACTTATGTACTGGCAGACATCCCATTTCGGTTTCAATGACAATGGCAGAGGTGTTCCAAATAATTTGCAAAAAGACAATGACTGCAGTACAACTTATAAAACAAAAAGTTCCGAAATTACTTCCATAATTGTTTATTAAAGGGCCACTTGTGTTGAGAAATGCATACGTGATGTATTCTTTGAAAATGTAAATCAGACAAAAAACACTTATTGCGTTTTACATACCATGACGTTGTCGTTAAAGGTACTCCGTTGTTTTAATTTAATTTGAAATAAACATATATTCTAAAATCATATAGGCATAAACAAATTTAAAATGGAATCATAGGAAATCTTACTGTTATGCAAGAAGATGCGGTAAGTATGGCTTCGTTACGAGATGTACAGTACAAGATAACAGGAGCCAACATAAAGAAACCCCTAAATAATCTGAGTACCGCGTTCTACGCTCTTGACTTCAGAGTCCAGCCTTAAAGGCCCTGAAAAACGCATATCATAACGAATAAAGAGGGAGTGTAACTCCCTCACACCCTTTCATAAAAAGGTAATTGTTGTTTTTGTTCCTGTAAGTCATACCAATAATGCCTTTTACTTCAGCCGAACGACTTAGAAATGTGGAGATCTACATAGGATACGAACACTACAACGACAAATCTTTAGTGGCTTTCCACCCCGGCGTGGTTGGATCAAGTGTAACATTTACTCTAAATCCGCCCACATTCGGAAGATGGGTAGAGATTACGAGAAATCCGCCATTTGAGCAGCTTACACTGTGTGAGGTGCAGATTGAAGGCAATCGCAACCCCACCGGTAAGGAAAGTTAAGACATCCTTAACCCTTATGATCGTCTGTTCTCACTTCTTTTATACATTTCAATATATTTTTAAAAGGAAAAGGGCATACCAATACACTTTTAATGCCAGATTAGTGTGCCGTGGTATACATGTGCGTATTGTCGCTAGAAACATGTATACGAAGTCAAATATATTTTGCTGTTTTGAACTATGACACAGGTGATAACCAATCTAGGGTATACACCATACTCTAACTTTTTCGTTGAGGAACAGCCACACTTACCGTATTTTTTTATTTTTTTCAAACGAGGGCTGTTCTTTGACTAGCTAGTTTAATACTTCATTTATAAGACATTGAAATATGATGGAAGCCCATTGCCGAACCTGATTAAAGCAAGAATGCTTAAATTCAGACAAGAGTTATTTAAATTGATTTTAGTACGGAAAAACAAACACATACAACACTTTTATCCGCATAAGAATTCATAAATATTGGGGTAACCTCTTTGGAATAGTAATTTAACAGATATCACATCAGGGATCCATATTAGAAAAGTCCTAGAACATACACAAACGTTTGGGTAACCGCCTTTAAATTGTTACAAAACACACTACCAGGTCAGAAATATCGTCTTAAATGAGTCCTTATACATACCAATAAAAATGAGGTCACTGTTTTTGAATGGTCATTGAACAAATAACATATGGTAAGGATTCGGTCTTGGAAACGTCATAAGATATACCAGGGAATAATAATGAAGTTACAATTTGGAACGGTCAAAGAACACACAATACATGATTAGTGATCCGTTTTGAAACGTTTGTAACACAAACGGGTACATATTGAGGTTATAGCTTTTAAGCGGTCATATAACACACAATATATGTTCGGGATATCGCCTTAAAATTGTCCTTAAACATAACAAAACAAATGGGGTTATCGCCTTGGATATGTTCTAAAACGTCACAATAACAAAGTGTACAGATTTCATGGACCTTAAGTATAGAACGTATATTTAGTGTTACCTTTTTATACTATTACATCATCTATAAATACAGGATAAAGTATATGACTGTCGTATGTTTTTTTTATAATTTCTTCTGAATCTGTTGAAGCCAGTCATTTCAGTTTGTCTTAAGTATTCCTTTATGTTTCAGGTACAAGATACAAGTTTAAAAGATACACTGGCCGCATACCGACAGGGGAGCCAATACTGACCAACCCAAATATTTCATCAGCCATGCAGTGTGTGATTATGTGTTGGGAGAAACTGTGCACATTTGCTTTCTACGATGATGATACTCTAGAATGTAAAATATACCAAAGTCTTCATTACAGTCAACAGACTGGCGTATTAGGCAGTCTATATGTCTCACCTCTTGTGTTTTATTACATTTAATGTTTCTAATCCAGAAGTTTGATGCAAAGATGTCTTAGTGCATTTGGGATATTATCATGTATCATATTATTTCTATGTTTGATTAATACTTTCAAATTCTTATATTATATTAAAATGCATATTTGATAACACACATAATGACGCAACTATTATAATAAGATTTATTAATGTGAGGTAATAAAACAAAATTTAACTATGATATAAAATAACAAATTAATTTATTTTGCTCCTTACATAACATAATGGCTATGCATAAAAGACATCTCGGTAAAACATTTTGTACATTTTAAATGAAACGTTTTAGCATTTACATTCAAGTATCCGATATTGAATTTGGTATAGTTTTCATACCTGATGTCCAAATATTGTTTTCATTATTTGTCAGGGCTTTCATTGTTGAGAATGAATAAATAAACATTCGTACCAAAACATAATATTACAATCAAGCCTTCATGGCCTAACGTCTTATTTTAGTTGTTATAAACAAGAAATATACAGTTCATAGAAAATGTGGGATCTTATGATAGGACTCTGTACTGGTGACTTGTATCACGTCGAGTGTTCGGTGTGTCGCCTCCTTATTTCCATTGGCCATCTCCAGTGTTTATGATTGTGTTACAATTTATGATCTTCGTATTGGCAAATAACTGCAGAAGTTGTTTAGATAGATCGAAAGTGTTTTCTGCTTTTAGCTAATCCTTATGTTTCTTTCAAAAAACAAAATTCTGAATATTTATATGCTGCTGGTGGCTGTAATTGTATGTATCTACAATTTGACCGGCTTTACCACTTATGTTTGTTAAGCTATTGTTAGCGACGCAAAAGTAGTTCCTAGACTACACAACGTACTAGCATAATACGGAACCGGAAAACGACAGTATGGTGATACAGTTTTCAATACGACGTGCTGGACTTTCACTGTTGGATAAGGAAGAGGAAATTGATAGGCATAAAATAAATGTATATATATAAAAATGTTTAGTTATTTATATAACATATTAGTAATATGCAAGCAATACTTTTGATGATACCACAAGCATATGGGTACACCAGGTATTCATACGTTAACACAATAGGCACTTTTGACAATCAACAGTCAATAGGTATAGGGAATCATGCCGACTGTCTGCACTATCAACAGACAACAGGCTGGTACGGGGAATCATGCTGGAGTTGTGTCTTTTTAACAATCAGCATCGACAGACTGGTATTGGGAACAACGCCGATTTTAAGTCTCTTAAACAATCAACAGGCAACAGGTTGGGATGGGGAACCATGCTGAAGTTATGTCTCTGTAACAATCAACAGCGACAGGCTGGTATAGGAAACAGCGCTGGCATTGTATCTCTTCAACAGAAACAGAACACAGGCTGGTATGGGGAATCACGCAGACTATATGTATCTTTAACATAAACAGACAACAGGCTGGTATGGGGAATCACGCAGACTATATGTATCTTCAACACAAACAGACAACAGGCTGGTATGGGGAATCACGCAAACTATATGCATCTTCAACACAAACAGACAACAGGCTGGTGTGGGGAATCACGCAGACTATATGTATCTCCAACACAAACAGACAACAGGTTGGTAGGTGGAATCACGCAGACTGTATGTATCTTCAACACAAACAGACAACAGGCTGGTATGGGGAATCAGGCAGACTATGTGTATCTTCAACACAAACAGACAACAAGCTGGTATGGGGAATCACGCAGACTATATGTATCTTCAACACATACAGACAACAGGCTGGTATGGGGAATCACGCAGACTATATGTATCTTCAGCAATAAACTATCAAAAGGCTGGTTATGGGGAACCATGCCGACTATATGTATCTTCAACAATAAACAGTCAAAAGGCTGGTATGGGAAATCACGCAGACTGTATGTATCTTCAACACATACAGACAACAGGCTGGTATGGGGAATCAGGCAGACTATGTGTATCTTCAACACAAACAGACAACAAGCTGGTATGGGGAATCACGCAGACTATATGTATCTTCAACACATACAGACAACAGGCTGGTATGGGGAATCACGCAGACTATATGTATCTTCAACAATAAACTATCAAAAGGCTGGTTATGGGGAATCATGCCGACTATATGTATCTTCAACAATAAACAGTCAAAAGGCTGGTATGGGAAATCACGCAGACTATATGTATCTTCAACAATAAACTATCAAAAGGCTGGTTATGGGGAACCATGCCGACTATATGTATCTTCAACAATAAACAGTCAAAAGGCTGGTATGGGAAATCATGCAGACTGTATGTATCTTCAACACATACAGTCAACAGGCTGGTATGGGAAATCACGCAGACTATATGTATCTTCAACAATAAACTATCAAAAGGCTGGTTATGGGGAACCATGCCGACTATATGTATCTTCAACAATAAACAGTCAAAAGGCTGGTATGGGAAATCACGCAGACTATGTGTATCTTCAACAATAAACTATCAAAAGGCTGGTATGGGAAATCACGCAGACTATATGTATCTTCAACAATAAACAGTCAAAAGGCTGGTATGGGAAATCACGCAGACTGTATGTATCTTCAACACATACAGACAACAGGCTGGTATGGGGAATCAGGCAGACTATGTGTATCTTCAACAATAAACAGTCAAAAGGCTGGTATGGGAAATCACGCAGACTGTATGTATCTTCAACACATACAGACAACAGGCTGGTATGGGAAATCACGCAGACTATATGTATCTTCAACAATAAACTATCAAAAGGCTGGTTATGGGGAACCATGCCGACTATATGTATCTTCAACAATAAACAGTCAAAAGGCTGGTATGGGAAATCACGCAGACTGTATGTATCTTCAACACATACAGACAACAGGCTGGTTATGGGGAACCATGCCGACTATATGTATCTTCAACAATAAACAGTCAAAAGGCTGGTATGGGAAATCACGCAGACTATGTGTATCTTCAACAATAAACAGTCAAAAGGCTGGTATGAGAAATCACGCAGACTGTATGTATCTTCAACAATAAACTATCAAAAGGCTGGTTATGGGGAACCATGCCGACTATATGTATCTTCAACAATAAACAGTCAAAAGGCTGGTATGGGAAATCACGCAGACTATATGTATCTTCAACAATAAACTATCAAAAGGCTGGTTATGGGGAACCATGCCGACTATATGTATCTTCAACAATAAACAGTCAAAAGGCTGGTATGGGAAATCACGCAGACTATGTGTATCTTCAACAATAAACAGTCAAAAGGCTGGTATGGGAAATCACGCAGACTGTATGTATCTTCAACACATACAGACAACAGGCTTGTATGGGGAACCATGCCGACTATATGTATCTTCAACAATAAACAGTCAAAAGGCTGGTATGGGAAATCGGGCAGACTATATGTATCTTCAACAATAAACAGTCAAAAGGCTGGTTATGGGGAACCATGCCGACTATATGTATCTTCAACAATAAACAGTCAAAAGGCTGGTATGGGAAATCACGCAGACTATATGTATCTTCAACACAAACAGACAACAAGCTGGTATGGGGAATCACGCAGACTATATGTATCTTCAACACATACAGACAACAGGCTGGTATGGGGAATCACGCAGACTATATGTATCTTCAACAATAAACTATCAAAAGGCTGGTTATGGGGAACGATGCCGACTATATGTATCTTCAACAATAAACAGTCAAAAGGCTGGTATGGGAAATCACGCAGACTATATGTATCTTCAACAAGTCGAAAGCCTGGTATTGGGAAAACGCGTTTTATCTCGAGCAACATGATGGTATACCAAGTTTTGTTTGATTTTCTATAACGGATTAATAGTCAAACTGAATGTTCAATTTTAAACAAGATGCCGCCGACGCCAACGACATGAAACTTTTGCTCATGTGTTGTTGGTCTTCGACACTGTCACATTAAATCTTTTAGCATTCACCAATCATTTAAGATTTTTGCGTTTTCTGCTAATAAATACACAGTTACAATCTTGTAATCAGTAATTGATATTTTCCATAAATGCATTGATTAGTAAGTAGTTAAAGTTTTGTCACTCAAAATTTATATTTGTTATACATGTGTGTGTATTGATTTAAAATAAGAATGTCACTTTAAGGTTTACTTCTGGCTTTGATATCGTTGCGAAATTGTTAAAGGGTTTAATTTATTTCAATTAAAACTTTGTGTTATCATTCTGTGAATGTCATGTTCAACTATATAAGCGAAAAAAACGAATTTAAGCCATTTCGAATCTTGACCGCGTTCATCAAGATTTGTACCACTTCTTTCGGTCCTTGCAAGTCAACATTGACTGATTGCACTGAAAAAAGCATAGCTTAGTAAATGAAAGGATTTTGAAAAATACACTTAAAAAATATATCTTATAAAAAATACATTTTCTAAAGTTTTATATTCATCTGAAGTAAAGAAGTTGAGATATGACATAAGCCAAGAGCGTTTGGAAAAACCCTCGAATGTGCATCACTAAGAGTAGACAGACCACAGACAATCAACACCTTATATAAAACTACATCAGTTCAAACATAATGTATCGTATTCAGATTCTTTTAGGCTTCACTTCTAAACCATGAGCCGGACTGTGGTTATCATTAAACAGATTTGGCACCCATACAGTCATTAGAAATTGACAATATACTTTTGCAATACTCATGGCAAGAGATACTGGCGAAATTAACCACTCTTGATTTCTACACGATAATCTAACGTCGATTTATTGACCATGCTTTAAAGCTGCATTCTCACAGATGGACCGTTTTGACAACTGTTTTATTTTTGACTTAGAATAAGCTTTTTTTGCAAAAATGTCCGAGTACCAGTGACATAAGACTGCTGACAAAAGATCAGATCGCAGTTTCTGATATTTGCGTTCAAAAATGATGGATTTTGCAGTAAAACTTTTTTCTTAAAACGTTAGTAACGCTTTTAGGCACAAAACTTCAATTTCGAGCGTTAAATTTAAAGGCTGCTATCTGATTTTTTGTCACCAGTCTTAAATTTACGAGAAAAATTGTTCATTCGAAGACAAATAGTTTGGGTCAAAACGGTCAGTATAATGCAGTATTTAATTATGTTATCAATTCTTGACAATGATGGAGGTCGTAAACGAGAATAAGAGAATGTATCAAAGTTTGCCAAGAAAAACGCAAAGAAGAATTAGTTGTTGTACATAAATATTGAAAAGTAATACTAAACTTATGAATGCAATACGTTTATCAGTGTGTGGCATTAAACAGTTTTAGACATATTTAAGATGTTAATGAAAATGGTATGCTTTAACAAACGGTTTATTTGGAATGTAAATTTAATTTATATTGCAATATTTGCCAAAACCAAATACATGTGTTCCATCAAACCTTTCAAATTGTCCTGTAACATTTTCCAAAACATTGGAAACGTTGTTGTAAATGACAAAATTCACCGGTGTTTATTGACATATAAGTACACGGAAGTAACTGTGAATTTACAAAACATCGTTGTCGTAAACACATAAACACTTAGGGAATAATGGAAATATGTAAAACACTTTATTCAAGTCAATATTTATAAGTTTAATAGTGTTCGTACGAACTTGCGGCTATGTACATAAAAACAACAACACATGTGTAGTTTCACCCGATTGTATCAATAATTCATTTGCCAACTGTTGTACAACTTACTCTAGGTGTGAACATGTGTTTCCAAATTTAAAACAATGTGTTCAGTGAAAAACTATTCACGAACATAAACATCTTTAGATACCCGTGATTCAGATGAACTGTGTATAAACACCTTCAGGAATAGTTAAAGCAGATCTAAATATTTTAACATATGCATTAGCTGTTCCCAAAAACGTTTACCTAGATGGTGTTCATTAGCAGCAGAGGATTGGTGCAGTTTAATGAAGGCATTCAACCATATCTTCAATTATATTTTATCTATACGAAAGTCACCTTTGGTAACATACTTGCATTTTTATTAACCACATATTGTGCTTTTTTTGAATTATAACTTAGGTTCAATATACTCAAATATACATCAAGATAATGAGACTATAAACCTTATAGAATCAACGAATTGAATCGACTTTGATCTTCATTGAACGCCCAAGGTCAAACGTTATTAAAAGTATGTGTCTTCGATTTAATTAAACAGTTCAATGACAATTATTAATGATGAAAAACTGTCAACAACCCCTAACACTGGTAGCTTCAGTAGAATTATACCACCAAGATCCATGAAATAAGCCCGCTTTTGTTTTTTTATTTTAATAAAATTGAGATAAAAATGTATATTACAATTGACAATAATAGAGTAGCATTCGTAATCAATAAGACTACACATTCGCATCACATCGTGCCAACGAAAGTGATTAATATAATGTTTTAATTACTTGTTTCACAATAAAATGGTGTAAAATAAATAAGTTTAAACTATACAGGAACGGGGTCAAGTAGATAGCTTGGAGCTATAATTAAAACCATGTAACATTTACAGCGAATTTTCAACAAATTAATATCGATGCGTTTCTTTATGCTTTTCCGAATATAAAACACATAGCCTACAACAAAGACGTACTCATACAACGCAATGTCAGTGAGTGTTTAAGTTTCGCATTTCACACTGCAAAACCATCCACTTCGAAATAGCAACTTTCGACTATATTTTAAAGTTGCTATCTCACAGATTGAAAGTTTTGACACCTTTTTGTTGTCTTGAAACGAGCCTATGTATGCGAAAATGCAAGGAAACCAGTTATTTAAGACTGCTGATAAAAGTCTGATCGCATATTTTCATATTTAATTTCAAAAATCTTTATGCATTATTCTGAAACCGTTAGTTACGCTTTTAGCCGAAAAAAACATTACTTTTCAAACAGAAATATGAAAAAACAGCGGTCTGATCTTTTGTTAGCAGTATTGTATCCCTGATATGCAAATATTTGCCTGAAGTTTGCTCATTCCAAGGCCAAAAAAAACGTTGTCAAAACGGTACATTTAGAGTGCAGCTTTAAACGATGATTGTTTTATGATGAAAGAAACGGATTGTCCTGACCTGGAAATTCCACAATAAACATTTCAATGTGTTAATTGGTGCCTCCCATGTTTTCGACAACGTTGATTGGTTCAAGGCTGGAAGCTATTAATGCTGCACTAGGATATTATTAGTTGGGTATGGTCTAATGTCTGCTTAATAATTGAACGAAATTTAACTCATTGGTTAGCGCAATATCAATAACTATTCCTTTCAAAATTGTTACCAATGTTTGTTATGCATTACTAGTAGTTATAGCGATGAAGTAACAGCGTTAAAAAGTCTCATCAATACAAAAATAAAGTGAGCAAAGGCGCGATGTTTTCATCTATTCTTTTGTGCATAGTTCTGGTTGAAATTCGATTTGGACAATCAGGTAATCCTTAAGCAATTTTCATTGAATTAAAATAAATACAGTTTCTTAATTATTTTCAGGATTTCTTACAGGCTGATTATAACATTAATTAAACGTGCCAAAACATCAATATACAGTCGAATCCCGTTCAATTGAGTGTTATCTTCAATTCAAAGTGTGTACCAAAGACCCAATTGTTTTGTTGACTATATGTGTGTATTTAACATGATTGATAATAGAATATGAACAATACAATTTCAGAAATATTTTACATTGCGCATAAATGATACTTACGTCGTGTATCATGTCATGAGGAGGACGTATGCTCCTTTTTTATATAAAAATGTATCATAATAAACCCTATAACTATACTTTTATTGATTTTGTTTTATGAAATTATTGCGAAAGAGATCATATTTGTTAATTTGCGAGTAATTTAGAAAAACAAATAAATGAGTGATAAAAGACTTGCGCATGTCAATATTTTGTTTTGTAATACCGAAGATAAAAAATAAAAATAATCTTAGTAAATAAACTCAATATGGGCGTGTTTTCAATGCTGCAATATAATAAGGAAAATAATCAAATTGAAGGGCGTCATTTTGAAAACCGAATGAAAAAATAATAACATCGTGACGTGTGTTTTCGGATGTCATTTCAGAAGTGTTCAATCCGGCATAATGAACGCTGTGTAAATACAATATTTGAACCAATTTTTATGTCGCATGAAATATAAAAAAATATTTAAATTAAAGTGAAAATATCAGCAGTGAGAATAACAAAACTGCCTCACTAAAAAGCATGAAATAAATTAGTTGCATTATTCAATTGATAAAAAGATTCTCCAGAATAAATGGGAATGGATATAAGAATCATTGGAAGGTTAATCTAAAACTACTCAAAGTGCAAAAAATATAGCCTGTAGCAAAACGGGAAACATTTTCCGACATAAGTAAATCGTATTGTGAATTAATTTAAGAAATCTTGAACAAATAGGTAATCACTATATTTTTAATTTCAATATACCAATATACAGCGAAAAGCCAATAATTTAATCACATTCTAAATTAAAAACGCTGATTAGAGTGCATTGTTTTTGTCACCATGGATGCATGAAACGAATTGAGGTTTTACCAATTAAAGAGATCGCATTTAATTGCATTTGTCAACTTTCAAAACAAGAAAAATATATAAATCATGCACACATAACAATAGATAAGCCTTTACTTTTTTCAAATGGTTGCTATGTAGCCACATCTGCATGTCCATTGGCTAAAATATACAGGTTGTAGTCAAATTTAAATGCATGTTTTAGTTGGAAAAATAATGAATTAAATAAACTTAAGAACACAATATAATCATATTAAATAACAAATCAATCAATTCATCAGTGGAAAACAAAGAAGGAAATAATTATATACTAGTATAGGTTATAGCAATTGTTGCCATCTGCATTTCTATAACATTTTACTGCATTGCTAACATTATGAATGTCAAATGTACTATACTTCAAAGCAAGTGTCGACATCTGCATGTTCATAACATGTTACTGAATAATCTACATTAGGAATGTCAAATGTACTCTATTGCATAGCGAAACGGATAGCAGCAAAGTATTGAAGCGAAAGCATATATTTTGATTTTTTAATTTACAGGAGCAGAAAATGTAGCCTTAGGAAAAGCTACTTATCAAACAGACACTGCTCATGATGGACACCCATGGAGGGCAGTAGATGGGAAACTTTCCCAAAATTACCTTGACTATCATTGCACGCATTCCGCGACCGAAGATGTCAGTTGGTGGGTAGATTTGGGAGAAGTCTTTGTGCTCACAAGCATAACGATCTACAACAGATTGGATGCTTTCTGTAAGTATCTTTTTAATGCGCTAACGCCCTCCGCCGCATTTCACACTGCGAATTAGTGGATAGTCTATGTAGTAAAATACGGGTTCAAATGGTGATCCTCTATCCAATGATAAGCCTTAAGCTGAATCGTACAGTTTGTAACAACACTATACTTTTTATAAGGTCATTCAGAGAAACACATGCCGGCTTGCGAATATCTGTCAGCTAACCGTTTGAAAAATAATCTTAAGATCAGTTTTCTTTTGGTCAGCATTGATGTTATAATATATAATGATTTATGTTGGTGTAAAACCGCTTCTATTATACTGATAAAATTGACCTAATTGCCCATGTCATCATGTCGCCTTGCATTTTTTTTGAAATACCATCGAAATACTTTTCTCATTTTCCATCGATGCATATGGGTGGTTGACAATGTCATATATCTTTAAATTCAACAACGTAGATCACTAAATGGGCTCACTCAAAGCAATCTATTTCCCAATGAAAACAATCTGGAATGTGTATAGAGGGTTTATATTTCAAAATAAGAAGATGTGACTTCGTAAAATGCCCGAATATCGCGTAGTAGTTTTGTTAAAGAAGTTTAGCCTTAGGAATTCACTCTTATTACTATTAATGAATTATGCAATAAAACATTTGACTTGGAATATTTTACACTAAGTAAAACAAACAAAATGTTAAAATATTATAATGTAAAATTTGTATTACTATTTATTTTAACAAATACTTGTACCAATGCGTTGACATAAATCCGATGTTGGTTTCGATGGAAAATGGCAGACGTGTTCCGAATTATTTTCAACGAACTATGACAGCAAATCATGTAAAAAATAGGTCAGAATTATATTCCATTATAATTGTTGATAAAAGGACAGGTTGTCTTGAGAATTGCTAACAAAATGATCTTCAAAAGAGTACATTCCTGTCGTACGATTTATTTGTTCGCTTGCGGTAGAATATGGGATGTATTGTTTTCAAATATACAAAAATGCAATTATGTTTATTCGGTTTCACATTCCATGACGTTGTCGTTTTAGATTATTTTAGTATATCCATTATTTCAACGAACTTTGCAATAAACATTTACTTTTAACACGTAGGTTTATGAATCTGAGTATCGCGTTTTATGCTCTCGACTTCAGTGTTCTCTTTAGAAGGCCACCAAAAACGCATAAAATAAAAAGGAGGGTAACTCCCATACACACTTCGAAAAATTTTACTTGTTTGATTTATTTCATGTTTTTGTATATTATACCATTCATGCCTTTTATTGCAGCCGAACGACTTAGAAATGTGGAGATCTACATAGGATACGAACAATACAACTACAAGTCTTTAGTGGCTTTCCACTCCGGGATGGTTGGATCAAGTGTAACATTTACTCTAAATCCGCCCATATTCGGAAGATGGGTGGAGGTTACGAGAAATCCGCCATTTGAGCAGCTTACACTGTGTGAAGTACAGATTGAAGGCAATCGCAACCCCATCGGTAAAGAAAGTTAAGACATCCTTAACACCAACAATCGTCTTTCTTTTAAAAGAAAAAAAACAACAAGGGAATACCAAAACACTGCTTATGAAATATTTAGGTGCCGCGTCATGAATGAGAACACCATTCATATATAATTTAGATTTATTAAATTAAGAAACGAATGTTTATGTTTTAAATGGCTATTATTGTTAAAAGGGATCGTACGTATTTAATGTTATTTTTTTTTGATAATATTGCATAACCATTAACACAGAATTAACTATATGACACGCCCTATGCATCAATTAAAGTCCGTTATTCCAGTTTGTCATAAGTCTTCCTTTATGTTTAAGGTACAAGATACCAGTTTTCAAAATACACCGACCGTCTACCGACAGGGGAGCCAATACTGAGCATCCCAAACATTGCATCTGCCATGCAGTGTGTGATTATGTGTTGGGGTAAACTGTGTACATTTGCTTTCTACGATGATGGTACACAAGAATGTAAAATATACCAAACTCTTCAGTACAGTCAACAGGCTGTCCAATCAGGCAGTCTGTATGTCTCACCTCTTGTGCTGAATTACATTTAAGGTATATAATCTAGCATTTAGATGCAAAGATGTCGTTGTTCATTTGAGTTGTTATTATCTAGCTTATTTCTGATTTTAAACCTTATTATTATGTGTATGTGCATATTTAATACACGTCGGATTTTAAGTTTATGCTTCTATTATATATTTATATAAATGTTATTTCAGGAAGTAATACTGAAACTATCACGTTTATTGCGTCAAATACTTGCTTTCAAGTGCGAGTATGTGTTACGTATTTTAAAAACCAAATTTAACATTACCCATGCAAGTCATCAATCTTCGACAATAATCAGGCAACAGGCTGGTATGGATAATCACGATCACTATATGTATCATCAGTAATAAAAAGGCCACAGGCTGGTATGGGGAACCAGACTGATTATATATCTCATTACAAAACAGTCAACAGGCTGGTATGGGGAACCACACTTATTATATGTATCATTACAAAATAGTCAACAGGCTTGTATTGGGAACCACACCGACTATATGTCTCATTAGCAATAAAACGCCAACAGGCTAGTTTGGGGAACCACGCTGAATATATGTCTCATTACAAAACAGTCAACAGGCTGGTATGGGGAACCACTCTGACTATATGTCTCATTACAAAACAGTCAACCGTCTAGTATGGGAAACCACACCGACTATATGTCCCATTGCAAAACAGTTAACAGGCTAATATGGGAAACCACACTGACTATATATCTAATTACAAAACAGTCAACATGTTAGAACGGGGAACCACACTGCCTATATGTCCCATTTCAAAACAGTTAACAGGCTGGTATGGGGAACCACACTGACTATATGTCCCATTACAAAACAGTTAACATGCTAATATGGAAAACCGCACTGACTATATATTTAATTACAAAACAGTCAACATGCTAGAACGGGGAACCACACTGCCTATATGTCCCATTACAAAACAGTTAACAGGCTGGTATGGGGAACCACACTGACTATAT